>NC_090727.1:124452395-124464895 GCF_036898095.1 Palaemon carinicauda | reverse complement strand
TTGCCACTGTTTTCTCAAGAGTTTATAAAGAAGAATTTTGGACGGGGTCATAGCCTCTGTACCATGGTCTTCCACTGTCTTGGGGTAGGGTTCTCTTGCTTGAGGGTACACTCGGGCCCACTACTCTTATCTTATTTCTCTTCCTCTTATTTTAAATGTTTTTATAGTTTATATATGAAATGTTTATTCTAATGCTGTTACTGTTCTTTAAAGTAATATTTTAATTGTTAATTACTTATCTTGTAGTTTTCTTATTTCCTTTTCTCACTGTGCCATTTTCCCTGTTGAAGCCCTTGGGCTTATAGCATTCTGCTTTTCCAATTAGTGTCGTAGGTTAGCAAGTAATAATAATAATAATAATAATAATAGTAATAATAATAATAATAATAATAACAATAATAATAATAATAAACAATTGTAAAAAAAACAAGGTTTCGGACAAACAAAGAGTATTAAGATGATAATTCTTAAAATAGTCAATTATTTCAGAATACTTTACCTTTTCCAAGCAGTCTCTGACTCCCTCACGCCTGAAGAGATCTTAATTTCTTCTCATTTCTTTTTTCTTCCCTCAGTTTTAGATTTTTTCTTTATTTTTCCTACTTTCAGGTTTTCGAGTTCCCAAATCTCAAGTTCTTATAAGTTCTCTTGTTTCTCTCTTTTCTCGAGTCTTTATCAATTCTCAAGTTATTTACAATTCTCGTTCCTCTCTCATCTCTCAGTTCTTCTCCAATTCTCCTTACTTGATACCAGGAGAAGTAAACATTTTTAGCTCGGAAAAGTTTCCTGATCGCTGATATGGTTAGACAAGATAATTCTAGCCAATCAGATAGCGGAAACTTTTCCGAGCTGAAAGGGCACCGCTCCGAGTCGGTGCAAATGCGCCTCAATAGAAAAAAAAATTGAGTATAGTTCGTCATGACTTTAGGCCATTTTCAACCTTGCCCCAACATATCTAATTCTTGTGGATCCATACGTCTCAAAAACAGGACCAATAAGATCTTCCATTTGCTTAAACTCGCTACCCTTCCTTTGGCCCTGTCCACACGATTGAGCATGCCTGACGGGCAAACAGTAATACCAGACCACAATAGTTAGTAAGAATGATGGTTAATGACGTCAGAAGCAGGATAACCACAGACAGGGATCTGGCATCATACAGTGTTGCCAGATCCCTGCCTTTAATTTTCCGGCTTCTGACGTCATTAACCATCATTCTTACTAACTATTGTGGTCTGGTATCACTGTTTGCCCGTAGGGCATGCTCGATCGTGGATCCTGTGGACAGGGCTAAGATCCCAGTAAAACTAACTGGCTTTACGACTGGCTCTGTTATTTGATGCTATTTGGCAGATACAAATTTGATACAAGAAGTCCTGAATTGTCTGTTGTGAGAAATAGCAAGTTTTTTTTTCAAGTATTACTTCCCTACTTTAAAGGCTATCACAATTTGGTCTGGTAAATCATAACTCGTAGATGTTGGAGACTATTATTACACTGGATAAAAAAGAAGTCATTTCTATAAGCCAAGTAATTGTGAGTTGGTTTATCTGTCAACAGATGGCAGCACACTACAGAAATATTTCGATTTTCACACATAACGAGAGGTTGATTATTCCAAAGGCTTGAGGCTCATATTATTCCTTGGAGTAACTAAACGACCCTTAGAATTGTTATTCCAATTTTGATAAGTTCCAATTTAAGATTACTGTACTGACGATTGTTCTTCAACCAAATCTATCAATGGCTGGTAGGATTTTTTCCAAATCTTGCAAAATTGATATTGATTATAGTAAAAAGCAGTCAGAACTATAACTATGATATATGATAGTAAATTCCTTTGGAAGTAAAAGTCCTCTCTCTCTCTCTCTCTCTCTCTCTCTCCTCTCTGGGAGTAAGTCATTCAGTCAGTCTCTCTCCTCTCTTTGGGAGCAAGTCATTCTCTCTCTCTCTCTCTCTCCTCTCCTCTCTCTCTCTCTCTCTCTCTCTCTCTCTCTCTCTCTCTCTCTCTCTCTCTCGGGAGTAAAAGTTATTCCTGTCAGTTAGTCTCTCTCCTCTCTCTCCTGGGTGCAAATGTCAGTCAGTCTCTCTCTCTCTCTCTCTCTCTCTCTCTCTCTCTCTCTCTCTCTCTCTCTCTCTCTCTCTCTCTCTATCTGGGCAAAAGTTATTCTGTCAGTTAGTCTCTCTCTCTCTCTCTCTCTCCTCTCTCTCTCTCTCTCACTTTCGTGGTCCAAACGTCAGTCCAGTAGTCTCTCTCTCTCTCTCTCTCTCTCTCTCTCTCTCTCTCTCTCTCTCACTTTTGTGCTGCAAACGTCAGTCACTAGTTTCTCTCATCTCTCTCTCTCTCTCTCTCTCCTCTCTCTCTCTCCTCTCTCTCTCTCTCTCTCTCTCTCTCTCGGAGCAAAAGTTATTCTGTCAGTTAGTCTCTTCTCTCCTCTCTCTCTCTCTCTCTCTCTCTCTCTCTCTCTGTGGGCAAACGTCAGTCAGTCAGTCTCTCTCTCTCTCTCTGGGGACAGTTGCAGGTATACACACACAAATAAATATGAAGGCGAAAGAGCAAATATAATAGAAAAGTTGGATTTTTTAATGGCAGAATTCCGGGAAATGAAGAAAAGAACATCATATCAGAACAGGAAGGAAGCATGGGAGAATCTATATTATTACCAATATTAAATAATGGGGATGAAACACAACCATAATAGTAATGAATGCACAGGGTTTAGTCACGAGTAACTCTAAAAGGAAAAATAGAGTTCTTAGAAGAACTAACCCAAATTGAAAAAATAGATATATTAAAATATAAGTTGAAACATGGTATTCCCAAGAGACTGGCAGTGATGACCAGATAAAGGGTTTCCAAACTTATAGATCAGACAGAAAAAATAGGAATCAAGGGGGAACCGCAATATATGGAAGAGACATAAATCAAGGAAAAGTATGTGAAAAATACAGCAACACAGAATGTGAATTGATTGCGGTAGAATTTGAATTGAAAAACTAATGAATATTGTAGTTTACAGACCCCCAACACACTAAGGAGTTTGACATAATAATAGAAAAAATAGATGATATATGTAGAAACCATAAAGACTGGAATATACTCTATCCGGAGATTTTAACTTTCCTTTCGTGGATTGGAAAGAACGGATAGAAGAAAGGTGGTTGTATGTATACATATAAAAAAGATAGTAATAGTAGCGCAGAAGATAAGAGGCAATTTGAAAAGCTTCAAGATATGCTATTAGAACATAATATGCAACAAATAAACCACATTCCAACAAGAAAGGAAAATGTCCTAGATCTAGTATTTGTGAATGAGGTGAATTATGTTAAAGAAATAATAGTGTATAACACAGGAATTTCAGACCACAATGTCATAGAATTGATAGTTCATTCCAAAGCAAGTGATCACAGAATTAATAAAAGCACAAAACTTTGGGAAGGATATGGAAAATATAACTTTTACAGTAAGAATATAAAATGGTCAGAAATAAATGAAGAACTGAATAAAGAATGGAAAAATGTATTTATAAGTGATAATATACAGGTAAATACGGATATACTGTACAAAATACTGGAGAAAATTGTTGAAAAATATGTACCGAAAAAAAACAATAAACAAAAGACGTACATACCAAGAGACAGAAGGATCTTATTTCAGAAAATTAAAAAGTGGAAGAAAAATCTTGCAAAAGAAAAAAATGTGTGGAAAATGAGGGAAATAAAATGTAAGATAGAAAATGCAGAACAAAAGATTATACAGTCGAAAGAAAATGAAAAAAGGGACTTAGAAGAAAGGACACTTCAAAATATAAAAAGAAACCCCAAAGTACTTTACTCCTATGCAAAAAAGATGAATAAAAGGAGAATAGAAATAGGCCCTCTAAGAATTGAAGGACGGCTAACGAATGAAAAAAAGGAAATATGCAACATATTAGCAGAAAAATATAAGAGTGAGTTCACGCCAAGAATTGCGAATGAGAATAATGAAACAGAAATGAGAGAAGAAAATGTTGAATATCTAACGGATATAGATATTAATGAAGCAGATATTGTTACGGCTATAAACGAAATTAAAAATGGATCGGCAGCCGGACCAGACGGAGTTCCAGCGATTTTGTTAAAAAAAACTGCAAACACTATCGCGAAGCCACTTGCAATACTGCTAAGACAGAGTATAGATATGAGCGAGATATATGTTAAACATAAATTAGCTTATATAACCCCTATCTTCAAAAGTGGATCAAGACTAGAGGCAAGCAATTATAGACCTGTTAGTCTAACATCACATATTATGAAAGTGTATGAGAGGGTAATAAAAAAGAAAATAATGAACCATTTGGTCAAAAATAATTTGTTTAATATGGGTCAACACGGTTTCGTACCTGGAAAAAGTACACAGACCCAACTGATAGCTCACTATGAAAACATATACAATAATATGATAAATGAAAAAGACACAGATGTGATCTATCTAGATTTTGCAAAAGCCTTTGACAAGGTAGACCATAACATATTGGAGAAAAAAATGAGAAAGCATAATATTGTGGGAAAGATAGGAAAATGGGTAAAAGAATTCCTGCAAAACAGAAAACAGATAGTGGTTGCAAATGACGAGAAATCAGATGAAGCCCAGGTAATATCTGGTGTGCCCCAAGGTACGGTATTAGCTGCACTGCTATTTGTTATTATGATCTCAGACATAGACTGTGATGTTGAAAACTCCGTAGTGAGAAGTTTCGCCGATGACACAAGAATAAGTAGAGAAATTACTTGTGATGAAGATAGGAACTCACTACAAAGAGATCTAAACAAAATATATGAATGGGCGGAGATAAATAGGATGGTATTTAACTCCGATAAATTCGAATCAATAAATTATGGAAACAGAGAAGGAATGGTGTATGCATACAAGGGACCTAATAATGAGACAATCACAAACAAGGAAGCAATTAAAGACCTTGGTGTAATTTTAAATAGGAATATGTTATGCAACGACCAAATAGCAACACTGTTGGCTAAATGTAAAGCAAAAATGGGAATGTTATTCAGACACTTTAAAACAAGAAAAGCTGAACACATGATTATGCTTTACAAAACTTATGTGCGTAGTACACTCGAGTACTGCAATGTGATATGGTACCCACACTACCAAAAGGATATTGCGCAAATAGAGAGTGTACAAAGGTCCTATACTGCTAGAATAGAAGAAGTTAAGGACCTTGATTACTGGGAAAGACTGCAATTTTTAAAACTATACAGTCTAGAAAGGAGAAGAGAACGCTACATGATAATACAAGCATGGAAGCAAATAGAAGGAATTGCTGAAAACATCATGGAGCTTAAAGTATCAGAAAGAGCAAGCAGAGGTAGATTAATAGTGCCAAAAAGCATTCCAGGTAAACTGAGAAAGGCGCACAGGACATTAATCCACTACGCACCAGCATCGATAATGCAGCGACTATTTAATGTGCTGCCAGCTCATCTAAGAAACATATCAGGAGTGAGCGTAGATGCGTTTAAAAATCAGCTCGATAAATACCTAAGATGCATCCCAGACCATCCAAGACTGGAAGATGCAAAATACACCGGAAGATGTATTAGCAACTCTCTGGTGGATATACGAGGTGCCTCACACTGAGGGACCTGGGGGAACCCAAACAAAAAATAAGGCAATAAGGCAATAAGGTAAGGCTCTCTCTCTCTCTCTCTCTCTCTCTCTCTCTCTCTCTCTCTCTCTCTCTCTCTCTCTCTCTCTCTCTCAGGATAGACATAATTGCTTTTATGAATTAAGAAGTTCTATCTTTGATATACTAAGAATTAATTTAGCTCAAACTATGAAGAGGAATAAATATAAATACAATAATACAATTAACTGAAATACAATAGTGCTATTTTTTCTCTATATGTGTGCAATGTTCGTTTGTAGACAATCATTCAGTATTTTTTTTTTTTTACTGATAATAAAAAAAAAAAATGTTATAGAACATGAGTATGGTGCTTTGAAAGAGTATTAAATCATAATTCAGAATTTACGAACAACACGCTCTTCTGTTTTACATCAAAGACAAGAGAGCGCGTTTAATAATGACCATCAAGGTCACGTTAGTGCAACATGTCGTAATAAATTAGTTTACTCTCTATTTCAGGTTTCTGTTTTCTTCGAATAATTATACTTCGTTTTCTATGTTTATTGGTATATGGTACACTTATCTAAATAAAATATGTGACTAAAGATAACCTGGGGGTGAATGGTAAAAGATATAACAAACCTAGGTACACATATAAAGTCAGTACGATGAATAAATAATTATAAGATTACTACAATACATTATCTATAAGTAGAACTTTACCCATTAGCTATTGATATTATATAGAACTAGAGCCAATACATCACGAAACTGCTATCAGGTTTGATGGTCTGAACGATTCCCCGGTCTCAGAATTCTCCTTAATAATCTGCGCAAGCGCAAACATTACCGTTTGCCAGTGCATACGAGGTTGATGTTTTATTTTCCTGTAATGTTAGTGTGCGCAGCTCAACATTACCGCTTGCCAGTACATACAAGCTTGATGTTTTATTTTCATGCGAGCGAAGCGAGCTAATGGCGGAAAAGAACCATTATACAATGTCAAGGAGAATTCTGAGACCGGGGGATCATTCAGACCGTCACACTGGTCCACTTTCAAAAAGCATACCATATATTCATGAAGTAACAGTCAAGAAGAGGGCTTATTTTTAAGGTAATACTGAGCTGGCTACATGCCAGCACGGGCTCTTTCTCCTAAAGAAGCTAAAAGTAGAAAGATGATCAATCTATCCAAAAATTCTGGTATTATCCTTGCTCATTAGCTGGATAGGTTAATTACCATTTTTGTACTAGTGGGGAAACACAAACGGAGGATAATCATAAGTCTTAAAATGAGTTAATAATTTCCTATGCTTTAAGGAGATTTTATAACATCCAAAGAGGTATAAACTCGCGTATATGATCCACTAATACATTTTATTTAGAAAATCCAGGCATAGGAGTTGAATACATCATCACACAGAAATATTAACAATTTTATGAGTTACCTTTTACCTGAAGAATATCAAACTATAAGTGTCTAGGAACAGTAGTTGTTACAGATATGTTTCATTAAAAAGGAAAAATCCATAATATAAGAACAGCGAGGGGAAAGGATGTAACACTATAGTCCATTTCTTTTAGCGAGTCATATTTTCAACTACTCGCAATGGTGCCCTTTTAGCTTGGAAAAGTTTCCTGGTCGCTGATTGGTTAGAATTATCTTATCCAACCAATTAGCGATCAGGAAACTCTTCCGAGCTAAAAGGGCACCGCTGCGAGTCGGTGCAAATATGACTAGCTAAAAGAAATGGACTATAGTGACAAAAAGAAAACTCCAGTGATTCAAGATGCGTAAGTCATTAATCATAAAATTAAAGTCATCGCAATTGTTTATTAATACGGTGTCATGGTAATACTACAGGTAGGAATGCATCATATAAGAAACGCTAGCGACAAAAAGAGAAATCCAGTTATTTAAGATGCATAAGTTCTCAAAGAGTAAAGGCAACACTACAAGCAGGAATGTTATCCTACTGACAAATGCAAGAGGAGCTCCTCCCCTTGCATCCGTCACCAAAGGTCTTAGATGCGAGGGTAAAGGTATCTTAGTTTCAGTTCAAGTATCATCTAAAGAGATACATATAGAACGTCAGCGAAGTCCAACCAAACTTCCTTTCCCCTACACATCTCCCCGTTGTGGTACCCATACACAGCAGTGATCTCCCTAGTACACAGCTTAAACTCGCTGTCCAGGACTGGGATCGATCTGTTGTCGTGCAAATGCTAGGCAAATGCGTGAAATGCGTTACCACTGTACTAGCTTTGAGGTGTAAAGCATGGTGAAATATAAGTCAAAATCTTTATGATTAATAGAAACTGGGCTATGTACCCAGTACTTGGACCTGGGAGGCCATTCAGCCTTGAAGTACAACTTGGGCAAAAAGTTGCATTCACGCTGTGAGCAAAATTTAAAGAGGTTGACCAGGAAGGTAGAAGAGAGGAAGTGGGACCTAGGATAAAGCAGCATCATGTTTAGTCGAAGTACAGGAACATTTTGCAGTTAAAGAGCTCCAAAATGTCTTCATTTCTGTTCGAAGGGGTTGGCCTGATAAATCACATAAGCTATTGTATTAAAGAGCTCCAAGTTGTATTCATTTCTGTTCGAAGGGGTTGGCCTGACAAATCACATAAGCTATTGTATTTAAGAGCTCCAAGATGTCTTCATTTCAGTCCGAAAGGGTTGGCCTGACAAATCACATAAGCTATTGTATTAAAGAGCTACAAGAAGTCTTCATTTCTGTTCGAACGGGTCGGCCTGACAAATAACATAAGCCATTGTATTAAAGAGCCCCAAGATGTATTCATTTCTGTTAGAAGGGGTTGGCCTGACAAATTACATAAGCTATTGTATTAAAGAGCTCCAAAATGTCTTCATTTCAGTCCGAAAGGGTCGGCCTGACAAACCACATAAGCTATTGTATTAAAGAAATCAAAGATGTCTTCATTTCAGTCCGAAAGGGTTGGCCTGACAAACCACATAAGCTATTGTATCAAAGAGATCAAAAGATGTCTTCATTTCAGTCCGAAAGGGTTGGCCTGACAAACCACATAAGCTATTGTATTAAAGAAATCAAAGATGTCTTCATTTCAGTCCGAAAGGGTTGGCCTGACAAACCACATAAGCTATTGTATTAAAGAGATCAAAGATGTCTTCATTTCAGTCCGAAAGGGTTGGCCTGACAAACCACATAAGCTATTGTATTAAAGAAATCAAAGATGTCTTCATTTCAGTCCGAAAGGGTTGGCCTGACAAACCACATATGCTATTGTATTAAAGAAATCAAAGATGTCTTCATTTCAGTCCGAAAGGGTTGGCCTGACAAACCACATAAGCTATTGTATTAAAGAAATCAAAGCTGTCTTCATTTCAGTCCGAAAGGGTTGGCCTGACAAACCACATAAGCTATTGTATTAAAGAAATCAAAGATGTCTTCATTTAAGTCCGAAAGGGTTGGCCTGACAAACCACATAAGCTATTGTATTAAAGAGATCAAAGATGTCTTCATTTCTGTCCGAAGGGATTGGCCTGACAAACCACATACGCATTTGGATATTGCTTAGAAAAAGTGCCAGTCTTTTCGATGTACAGATTCTTCCCAGAATCTTCCTGATTGGTCCAGGCTCTTGCATCTGAAACAGATGATATAACCATTCATTCATATTACTGCAACTGAAAACCATAAACAAACAAACAGAACACAGATTCATGTAACTGGTTTTGCGGATTACACCATAACTGAATTCATGATAGGGGCAATCTTAGTATTCACAGAGGTGATCAGCTGATGAAACTTGCATTTGTTCATGAAAGGAAAAATTAATAAGAAAAATTCCGTTATCAACAGATAAAAATTTAAAAAACAAGACCATGCAATGGAATCTAATAATGATAATAATAATAATAACAATAATGATAATAATATTAATAATGATAATAATAATAATAATAATAATAATAATAATAATAATAATAATAATGATGATAATAATAATAATAACAACAATAATGATAATCTTTACTTTAGATATAACACTAATTCTTACTCAGAACAGAATTTCAACTAGATCACTTGAATTTGAATATTAAAAAAAGATCTTCCAGCCTTAGTCGAACTTCACAAGCTGACCTAAAAACTAAACTTTCAATATAATGATCACATGACCTATTAGGCCAGAGTTCCCATTTCAAATGAGATATGAATCAGGAAAACCAGGGTAGTAGGGGAATAGGTTGGCCAAGGCACCAGCCACCCGTTGAGATACTACCAGTAGACAGTTATTGGGTCCTTTGACTGGCCAGACAGTACTAAAATTGATCCTTCTCTCTGGTTACGGTTTACTTTCCCTTTGCTTACATGTAATCCGAATAATCTGGCTTATTCTTTATAGATTCTCCTCTGTCTTTTTACACTAAACAACACTGAGATTACCAAACACTTCTTCTTCGCTCCAGGGGTTAACTACTGCACTGTAATTGTTTAGTGGCTACTATCATCTTAGTGAGGGTAAAAGAGACTCTTTAGCTATGGCAAGCAGCTCTTTTAGGAGAAGAACACCAAAATCAAACCATTGTTCTCTAGTCTTGGGTAGTGCCATAACTTCTGTACCATGGTCTTCCACTGTCTTGGGTTAGAGTTCTCTTGCTTGAGGGTACATTTGGGCACACTATTTTATCTAATTTCTCTTCTTCTCCTTTTGTTAAAGTTTTAATAGTTTATATAGGAAATATTTATTTTAATGTTACTGTTCTTAAAATATTCTATTTTTCTTAATTTCCTTTCCTCACTGAGCTATTTTCCCTGTTGAGGTCCCTGGGCTTATAGAATCCTGCTTTACTAACTAGGGTTGTAGCTTAGCAAGTAATAATAATAATAATAATAATAATAATAATAATAATAATAATAATAATAATAATGTATGAATGAAATAATCTTGCCCTAGAGACAACTTACCATTGTGTTGGGTCCATACGAGTATATTTTTGATAACCTCAACCTGCGCAGGTGTGTCATACATTCCAAGGCGATGGCCAGGCATTTGCTTACAGAATGTTAAAGCATAGCTGATATCTCTTCACACCGCAGCGTAAAGGTACAGGAAGCCATCTGACATTATCTTATAGAATCTGTTATAAATAGCACCTGCAAAAATATTAACATCATGTTAGATGACTAAGATATATGTGTTGTTATATGCTTTAGATTTCACCCCTCTCTCTCTCTCTCTCTCTCTCTCTCTCTGTAGATTAATAGTGCCCAAAACTATACCAGGAAAACTAAGGAAGGCGCACAGGACATTAATCCACTACGCACCAGCATTGATAATGCAGCGACTATTTAATGCGCTGCTAGCTCATCAAAGAAACATATCAGGAGTGAGCATAGATGTGTTTAAGAATAAGCTCAATAAATACCTAAGATGCATCCCAGACCACCCAAGACTGGAAGATGCAAAATACACTGGAAGATACATTAGCAACACACTGATGGATATACGAGGTGCCTCACACTGAGGTACCTGGGGGAACCCAGACATAAAATACGGCAATAAGGCTCTCTCTCTCTCTTCTCTCTCTCTCTCTCTCTCTCTCTCTCTCTCTCTCTCTCTCTCTCTCTCTCTCTCAACACTAAACAATATGATTTGTGATTAAAATTTTATTTCATCAAGACTTAAACGTCATTGCTAAAGATTTTATTAAAAACAAAAAGTTACCATCCCAAAATAACATGAGTAACACTCGTACTTGTGAAGAAGAAGTAAGTCGCATTTCCAAGGATCTTCAAGTTAGTCTCCACCGGGGATTTTATACTAAGCCGACAGAGAAATTTCCCTTCGAAGGGTTCTGAAGAAGCTGATAGGCATGATGCAAGAGTCCAACAGGCCATACGACACTTACCTAGTAGTAAAGATATAAAAGATTACTTGGCTATCAACTAGTCCAGGTTTTCCTTTATATGTCACCTTGTGTCACTGGCTGAATAAAATACTACAAGTGACTACAAAATTTTATTCAAAGCCAAAACACATCAGAGTATATCCTACTAATGAATAAAAAGAAAAAAATATCATGATTATGTTCTCATACAAAAACTGTCAACTTTGAGGGGGGAAAATCATACTTAATTTGTCAGAGTCCTCTTACAAAAGCTGTTAACTTTGAGAAAAAAATAACTAAATTTGTCAGAATTTTCTTCAAAAACTATCAACTTTGATGCTGTAGAAGGAGTCGCTTTTAGGAATCACCAGACCATCAGAAATAATGACTCCGCCTCGTAATTCTTCGCCTTCCACAAACCTAATTGTGTAATTAGACAGGTCATTTCCAGCACTAGTTAGAACTGAGGCCAAGGACGGGTCAGCATAGACAATTGCAGATACAGCAACTATCTGGAATAAGTCGACTAGCCTCATATCATCTAACCTGTTGATTAAAAAGGAAATATACTAAACTACTAATGAAAAGAAAGTTGATTTTAAAATGTCAATCATTTTTAATCTATGGAACACATAATCTTAATGCTATAAAAAAAGAATAAACAAGTGATTGTCAAAGAAATGAGAAATGATCACTGATGAAAACAACACTAAAGTTTACTGTAAGGCCACGTGTCATCAATCCACCCGAAAACACCAAAAGCGTCACAGAACAGTGTGTTATTCAGTATTGTGTAACCACAATTGGCTGCAATCTACGCAGTGTAGCGCCACTTCATTGAGTCAACAAGTCTTTAGAAAAAGGGTTGGGAGACTTCATTCCATTCCTTGACTAATCCGACTTCCAAATCTCTAATGTTTTGAGGTGGATCAGTTTCCTGTATCCATCTTCCAATCTTTATCCCCCATATACGAGAATGGTATTTTATGCAG
>NC_090727.1:124444895-124447395 GCF_036898095.1 Palaemon carinicauda | reverse complement strand
CCAGTGTATGAACGAAGATGTTCAAAATTCATACAATTAAAGAAATTTAAGGATGAGGCAACTTTCCTCGGATCGTGACCTGCGGGTGTACTGTCAGGATCCGCTCTGCGAATAAAATATGTGATTTTCGCCCTGAGTTGTTTCAGTGATAAATTTGAGCCTGATGTTTCTCCCCTGAATAGTTGACCACCCTTGAAGTCTGAAGTTCTACGAAGATAGACCTTTAGGCATTCTACTGGACATAGAGATGCATCTTCTTTCAGAGGGCAGATTCTCCAGGGACCCCACCTGTTGGTGGGTAACTCGTTCTTGGCAAGAAACGTAGGATCCGGAAATAGGTTCAGCTCTCCCCCATCCAGGAACTGAACACGACCTTCCTCTCTCGAGAGGGCTACAATCTCACTAACCCTGGCCCCGGACGCGAGTGCAAATAGGAAAATAACTTTTTGGGTCAAATCCTTTAACGCACACTCCTCATTGTTCAACAGTGAAGCGAAATGAAGAACTTTATCTAAAAACCATGAAATGGGCTTTGGAGGTGCTGAAGGTCTGAGCCTAGCGCAGGCTTTCGGAACTTTATTAAAGATCTCGTTAGCGAGGTCGACCTGGAAGGCATATAGAATGGGTCTTGTCAAAGCAGACTTACACGTTGAAATAGTGTTAGCTGCCAACCCTTGACCATGGAGGTGGATGAAGAAAGATAAGCAGAAGTCCGTCGAGATCTCCTGCGGATTCTTCGCCTTGACAAAGGCCACCCATTTTCTCCAAGATGACTCATATTGCCTTCTAGTAGATTTGCACTTATATTCCTCTAGGAAGTCTATGCTGGCTTTCGAAATCCCGATACGCTTTCTCACCGCTAGGGAGAGAAAATCATGAGCTGCAGGGTCCGGGTTTTCTGTAATGAAGCGCAGACAGTCGACTTCTGGACTCGCTGGATCAGAACTGGATCTGGTAGCAGTAGAAACTTCAACCGTAGTTCCAATGCCAGGGGGAACCACACGCTGTTCGGCCACTTGTGGGCCACTATTGCCGCTACTCCCTTGAAGGATCTCAGTTTGTTGAGGACCCTCAACAGAAGGTTGTGAGGAGGGAACAGATAAATCCTGGACCATCTGTTCCAGTCGAGGGACATCGCGTCCACTGCTTCCGCCAAGGGGTCCTCGTACGGGGACACGTACAGGGGCAACTTCTTGTTGTCTTTTGTCGCAAAGAGGTCTATCTGCAGTTCTAGGACTTGACTCAAGATGAAGGAGAACGATCCTGCGTCTAGGGACCATTCCGACTCTATCGGTGTGAACCTGGATAGAGCGTCCGCTGTCACATTGCGGACTCCTTGAAGGTGAACTGCCGACAGGTACCACTTCTTCTTTTCCGCCAATCGGAAGATGGCCAACATCACCTGGTTGAGAGGTGGCGACCTTGATCCTTGTCGATTCAAGCATCTTACAACTACCTCGCTGTCCAGCACCAACCTTATGTGGATCGAGTGACGCGGGGAGACTTTCTTTAAAGTAAGGAGCACTGCCATAGCTTCTAGAAAGTTTATGTGAAAGGTCTTGAATAGATTGGACCGAGTCCCTTGGGCCTTTTTCCGATGAGAGTGACCTCCCCACCCCTCCTTCGAGGCGTCTGTGTGAATCGTCACTGACGGGGGAGGTGACTGAAGAAGTACCGACTTCTTTAGATGTCTGGCTTGGGACCAAGGCCTGAGAAGAGTACGTAGACGAAGCGGAACTGGTCTTCTCAGATCTCTTCGCGCGTTTGATGCATAACTTCTCCAAACTCCCGTTGCATCCTTTAGCTGTGCTCTTAGCACCGGGTCTGTTACCGAAGCAAACTGGAGAGAACCCAGTACTCTCTCCTATTCGCGTCTTGATATCCTTTCGGAATCTAGAAGTCTCTTGACAGAACCAGCTATCTCCTTCCTTTTCTTCGCCGGGATGGAGAATTGGTGTGACATTAGGTCCCAGTGGATTCCCAACCACTGGAACTTTTGAGATGGAGAAAGTCGAAACTTTTTTTCTGTTGATCTTGAAGCCTAGATACTCTAGGAACTGGATCACCTGCAGGGAAGCTTGCAAGCATTCTGTCTTGGATGCTGCCCACACCAGCCAGTCGTCCAGGTAGGCTACCACCTGAATTCCCTTTAGGCGTAATTGTTTGAGAGCTACGCTCGCAAGCTTCGTGAAGATCCTTGGGGCTATATTTAGCCCGAATGGCATGGCTCTGAAGGCGTATAGTCTTCGTTGTAGCTTGAACCCTAGGTAGGGGGAGAGTCGACGGTTGATTGGAACGTGCCAATAGGCGTCTGACAAGTCTATGGTGACGGTAAATGTCCTCTTGGGCAGTAAGGTCCTTATGTGTTGCAGTGTTAGCATCTTGAACTTGCAGTTCACTATGAACTTGTTGAGTGGCGACAAGTCCAGAATGACTCTGAGTTTTTCCGAGTCTTTCTTGGGAACACAAAACAGCCTCCCTTGGAATTTGATGGACTTTA
>NC_090727.1:124435899-124444395 GCF_036898095.1 Palaemon carinicauda | reverse complement strand
GTCCTGATGGAAGTTCCTATAGGGTAGCTTCCTAGGGTATATTACAACTACGGCAATATTCCCAGAGAATTTACCTTAAGGTACCCAGAATTCTAACTCCTGGAGCGAATAGCCCTAATGAAAGTACCAGGGATATCGCAAAATATCAGAGGACGTATTCTTGACACGCCACATGGCAATCTGCACCCCGAACAGAGATAACACTTCGAAGGGGTCAATTGGCAAGAAAACGAAAACGAGAAAGAAAAAGGAGAGCCGTTCGCAAGGCTCTCTCTTCTCCCGTTTCGTAAGCGTGCATTGCGCCGATCCTGGCGCCATCTGTATTCCTTTTTGCGTAGCTTAACAACTCGGTGTTTTTTCCTGTGTTTCTCGCAAAATCTTAGATTTAATCGATTTATTATGCTTTCTCCAACTTCGTCTGCCTCTGATAAGTTGAGTATTATTTCTTTTATGTATAAATGTAGGCTCTTGGTAATTTTTAAAGTGATTAATAATAATAATCTGTGTTACAAGAGCCGTTGCCTACCGGAGGCATCCTGGACGCTGTCGCTCGCTAGCTATGAGTTTTAGTTAGCCAGAGCGACGTTCCCGGCTGTTTTGCTTTAATAATTTTAGCGGTTTAGCGTTACCTAGGATTTCCTTATTCGTGCTTTTAGTATTATTTGTTTTGGCGAAGTATTCGCCAATTTTGGCCTACGCTAGACCGTGTAGCCTAGTCGTTTGGCCCTAGTACTTTCCTGCATGATTTTTGGATTTCCGAGTGTTTTAAAATTTTATTGAAGCTTTAGCCAGTTTTATACATTTAAGATTATATTGATTATTTCCAAGATAGTATACGAGTGAGTTTCGGTGATTTAGGTAATCGATTCTCTTGGCGCCTAGGCTAAGTTGCCTATGGAGCCTTAGTATACTTTCTCATACTCCCCGGTTGCTTTCTTTTCTTCGGAGAAGGTATGCAATCCCTTTCCCTCTGTTTAAGCCTTGGGCTTAACCCTAGTGGTTTATCTGAATTAACTTTCGATACAACTATATTGGGGTGTTACTGTACCTTCCTGTTCCAGTAAGTCTGGCTTCAGAGAGGGGCAGAACATCAGAGTTTTTAGTCTGAGTCTGTGTTTGTCTGGCTTGGGGTTGAGACTCCCTCGCTAGTCTGACGCAGACATAGGAGGCTTAGCCTCCTTAGGTCACTCCCGAAGGTTTCTGTATGAGATGATTCCTTCTTCTTGTGATCTAGCAGACTAGTCCTTGTTGCTGTTCTCGGTGGGAGGATAAGATCCTTTCCCTGGGAGTAGCAACACCTTCCTTGCTTTGGTTCAGTGGGGGTTGGCAAGTATTGCTGGCCTCCCTCCTTGGATCTCCCTTAGGCTAAGATGAGTTTTCTTGGCTGCGGGTGATTCTTTACTAAAGCAAGGTTGGTAGGACCCTCTTTGTCCCTTCCCCCTCTTTCTGTGTAATGGCCTAGCCGTTACAGTACTGTACGTCATTCTACATCTGGACCTAGTATAGGTTAGGATGTGGAATTGACTCAGTCCCTTGCCGGCCGGCAGAGTGTGCTGGCCGGCAAAGGTCTTCTGCTTTGAGTGCTGCCCGGACCTCCCTTGGTCCCTCATCCATGTCTGTCTGTAGAGCCAGACGGCATTGGTCAGGAAGCCTGAATTAGATTCTCCCCTTCCTTATATGCACTCTTTCGGATTGCCGGGCTTTGAGGTAGTACACTCTCTTATCCTGGCATCCATTCTGTTTTCTTCTAGTGCTGTACCCGAGCCGGCTGCCGGCCTATGTAGCCGGCAGCCGGGCAGTCGGAGTTCTCTGGTTCTTTTGCTGCTGGCCGGCATCGGTTGTTTACCTTTGCCGGCCGGCTATTGTCACGCCTTTGTCTGCCGGTCGCTACGAGCGGTGGCCGGCAGCCGGGTGCTACCTTGTGTAGCAATCATTGCCGGCAGTCATTGCCGGCCGACATTGGCTGCTGCCGGCCGGCACATGCATTTGAACCAGCGTTCTGGCGCCTTATAGCTGTTAAGTAGTATACTTTAAAGCTAGTTATGGTGTGTGCCGGCCGGCACATTACCTTCTATACTGTACCAGTATTCTTCAGTATAGCATATACTGTAGGGAGAAAACTATAGTATAGTATTGGTACAACAATGTGTTTTCTAACACTTTTGTGTTGTCTTGCACAGCCCTTTGGTGTTGCCTTACAGATAAGAAAGTGAGTTCTTTCTTGTCTATTATCCGGTATTTTAAAATCATACCTTAGGTGTGAGCTACACCTGTTTCCTCTGGAAATTTTTCATTGGTTACTCTAGGACAGATTAACCATACGATTTTATTATCTGGAAGGCTGCAACAATTGGCTGTGCGGGAAACACAAGTGTGTGTCTTTCCTTTCTGTTTTGTTATGCTAAACTGTGCATATCCAGTGATACGTAGTTCACTTGATACTCATGGAAATTTCTTCTCTTTACAGGAGGACCATCCGAAGTGCGGAAGTGTTTTCTGCAACGTCCGCAGTAAGAACTTCTGCGGACATGAGTTATGTAGGAGGCACGCAGCATGCGCTGTCTCCAAGGTATTGGGACCCTCAGGTATGTACCGTGTGCTCTAACCTGATTACTGAGGCTTTTGATTCCCCTAGGACGGCGGAATCAAGGGATATAGCAAGGGAGAAGCTTCGTACCTGGGTAAGGGGCTTCCAGAAGAACACCTCTGGACCTTATCTTCCAAGTGAGAAGATGAGGGCTTACCTTTTCCCCAGGGCATCAGCTGATGCAGTGATTCCCCAGCCTCAAGAGGAGATCCCCCTAGTTCAGATCCCGGTGGATGCTGAAGTCGCGGTTGCCTTGCAAGACATCCAGTTGGACGACAGGATGTCAGACGTGTCCGAGCGTCTGGAGGAAGACCTCCTGGCAGAAGGCCAGGATGAAGATCAAGCCCCAGACATTGTAGAGGAAGAGGCCGACGAGGTGTCGGCTGCTCCGGTTCAGATCCCTGAACCTATTCCCTCAACATCGTCCGCTCTCCCAGTAGAGCTGGGACAGGCCCTCTCCTCCATTGTTGGGATGATCCAACAAATGCAGAAGGAGAATAACGAGAAGGCGGCTGCAATGGAACTGCAGATGCAGAAGCTTGCAGCATCACGTGGGCCCCAGAAAAGGCTCAACGTGAAAGACCTTCCCTTGTGCTCAGATGCTAACCCGTGGAGATATGCTGAGCACATGCCGATGACGATCGGAAAGATCGTCATGTCGGATAAGTTGGGTTCAGTTCCCCCAGAGGAGGTGGAATTCTGGCCCAGCAAAGGGTCATATCCGGACTGTTATGTCCGGTTGAGGAAGGAACCAGCTTCAAAGGAGGAGACAGAGCCGAAGGAGGTCATAGTGATGGACCATGCTAAGGCTCAAGCTTTGCTTTCATCTTCGATGAAAGAGAGGGGCTTCACGAACTCAAAGGTGGCTGCATTGAGTAAGAAGCTCCCTTCCTTTGTGTCCTCTCCTGCTAGAGCCTTCCCCTTTTTGCAGAAAGGGTTTGCGGCTGTGTTAAAAGCAGTCGAGGCTGGCAAGCCTTGCCCCTCCTTGGAGGAGTGTAAACCCTTGTCGCTGGCCCTACCTATGGACCACAAGGACTGGAAGGACGTCCATCTTACCTTCTCAGTCGGGAAGTTGGAGGCTGATACTGCCGGACGTCAGTTCGGTGAGAACCTCCCTAAGCTGTCTGACTTTCTTTTGCGGAGAGAGCTCGAGACGAAAGAAAGACTGGCTGCCTCAATGTCTCTTCAGACCACTCTTGAGACGATGGCAAGTGACCCCAAGGTCCATGAGATGTTCATGGTAGTGGCCAAGACTCATCTGGCCACAGTGACGAAGGATCTTTACAGCTTCGTCAGGGCGAGGAGAGCTTGTAGGGAGTTCGTGTTCACCTCGGCTACGGTGAGGCACGAGCCAAGGAAACTAATCTCCTCCAACATTTGGGGCAAAGACCTTTTCCCTAGCGAATCGGTCAAGGAGGTTGTTGATAAGGCCGCCACGGAGAATAGGAACCTTCTCCAGAAGTGGGGCCTGTCTATCAAGAGAAAGTCTTCCCCGGATGAGGGTCCCCAACCAAAGAGGAAGACTAAGAGGACTAGGCTACCGTCTCGGCCAGCCAAGCCATTTAGACAGCAACAGCAACAGCAATTGCCGATGCCTTCAGTGCCCCAGATGGTGGCACAAACCCCGACCACATTCCAGTGGGTACCCCAGGCCGTGTCGACACAGTCCCCGGCATTCAACCCAACGTTCGAAGGGCAGTCAACTTCCTTTCGAGCAAAGCCTAGAGGAGCAGCCAGAGGCTCGTCTAGGCGCCCCTCAAGGGGAAGGGGATTCAGGGGTGGTCGCGGTCAGGGAGGCAAGACCTCAGGACAGCAGTCCAAGTGAGATGATACCAGTAGGAGGGAGACTTCAAAGTTTTCGGGATCGGTGGACCTTCGATCCCTGGGCCCACAGCCTACTCAAGAATGGACTGGGCTGGAGCTGGTACAGCACTCCACCCCCGTGCCCTCGGTTTTTCCAACACTCCACCCCCGTTCTGGAGGAGTACATCCAAGAACTGTTGGAGAAAAAAGTGATCCGAAGGGTAAAGTCCATCAAATTCCAAGGGAGGCTGTTTTGTGTTCCCAAGAAAGACTCGGAAAAACTCAGAGTCATTCTGGACTTGTCGCCACTCAACAAGTTCATAGTGAACTGCAAGTTCAAGATGCTAACACTGCAACACATAAGGACCTTACTGCCCAAGAGGGCGTTTACCGTCACCATAGACTTGTCAGACGCCTATTGGCACGTTCCAATCAACCGTCGACTCTCCCCCTACCTAGGGTTCAAGCTACAACGAAGACTATACGCCTTCAGAGCCATGCCATTCGGGCTAAATATAGCCCCAAGGATCTTCACGAAGCTTGCGAGCGTAGCTCTCAAACAATTACGCCTAAAGGGAATTCAGGTGGTAGCCTACCTGGACGACTGGCTGGTGTGGGCAGCATCCAAGACAGAATGCTTGCAAGCTTCCCTGCAGGTGATCCAGTTCCTAGAGTATCTAGGCTTCAAGATCAACAGAAAAAAAGTTTCGACTTTCTCCATCTCAAAAGTTCCAGTGGTTGGGAATCCACTGGGACCTAATGTCACACCAATTCTCCATCCCGGCGAAGAAAAGGAAGGAGATAGCTGGTTCTGTCAAGAGACTTCTAGATTCCGAAAGGATATCAAGACGCGAATAGGAGAGAGTACTGGGTTCTCTCCATTTTGCTTCGGTAACAGACCCGGTGCTAAGAGCACAGCTAAAGGATGCAACGGGAGTTTGGAGAAGTTATGCATCAAACGCGCGAAGAGATCTGAGAAGACCAGTTCCGCTTCGTCTACGTACTCTTCTCAGGCCTTGGTCCCAAGCCAGACATCTAAAGAAGTCGGTACTTCTTCAGTCACCTCCCCCGTCAGTGACGATTCACACAGACGCCTCGAAGGAGGGGTGGGGAGGTCACTCTCATCGGAAAAAGGCCCAAGGGACTTGGTCCAATCTATTCAAGACCTTTCACATAAACTTTCTAGAAGCTATGGCAGTGCTCCTTACTTTAAAGAAAGTCTCCCCGCGTCACTCGATCCACATAAGGTTGGTGCTGGACAGCGAGGTAGTTGTAAGATGCTTGAATCGACAAGGATCAAGGTCGCCACCTCTCAACCAGGTGATGTTGGCCATCTTCCGATTGGCGGAAAAGAAGAAGTGGTACCTGTCGGCAGTTCACCTTCAAGGAGTCCGCAATGTGACAGCGGACGCTCTATCCAGGTTCACACCGATAGAGTCGGAATGGTCCCTAGACGCAGGATCGTTCTCCTTCATCTTGAGTCAAGTCCTAGAACTGCAGATAGACCTCTTTGCGACAAAAGACAACAAGAAGTTGCCCCTGTACGTGTCCCCGTACGAGGACCCCTTGGCGGAAGCAGTGGACGCGATGTCCCTCGACTGGAACAGATGGTCCAGGATTTATCTGTTCCCTCCTCACAACCTTCTGTTGAGGGTCCTCAACAAACTGAGATCCTTCAAGGGAGTAGCGGCAATAGTGGCCCACAAGTGGCCGAACAGCGTGTGGTTCCCCCTGGCATTGGAACTACGGTTGAAGTTTCTACCGCTACCAGATCCAGTTCTGATCCAGCGAGTCCAGAAGTCGACTGTCTGCGCTTCATTACAGAAAACCCGGACCCTGCAGCTCATGATTTTCTCCCCCTAGCGGTGAGAAAGCGTTTCGGGATTTCGAAAGCCAGCATAGACTTCCTAGAGGAATATAAGTGCAAATCTACTAGAAGGCAATATTAGTCATCTTGGAGAAAATGGGTGGCCTTTGTCAAGGCGAAGAATCCGCAGGAGATCTCGACGGACTTCTGCTTATCTTTCTTCATCCACCTCCATGGTCAAGGGTTGGCAGCTAACACTATTTCAACGTGTAAGTCTGCTTTGACAAGACCCATTCTATATGCCTTCCAGGTCGACCTCGCTAACGAGATCTTTAATAAAGTTCCGAAAGCCTGCGCTAGGCTCAGACCTTCAGCACCTCCAAAGCCCATTTCATGGTTTTTAGATAAAGTTCTTCATTTCGCTTCACTGTTGAACAATGAGGAGTGTGCGTTAAAGGATTTGACCCAAAAAGTTATTTTCCTATTTGCACTCGCGTCCGGGGCCAGGGTTAGTGAGATTGTAGCCCTCTCGAGAGAGGAAGGTCGTGTTCAGTTCCTGGATGGGGGAGAGCTGAACCTATTTCCGGATCCTACGTTTCTTGCCAAGAACGAGTTACCCACCAACAGGTGGGGTCCCTGGAGAATCTGCCCTCTGAAAGAAGATGCATCTCTATGTCCAGTAGAATGCCTAAAGGTCTATCTTCGTAGAACTTCAGACTTCAAGGGTGGTCAACTATTCAGGGGAGAAACATCAGGCTCAAATTTATCACTGAAACAACTCAGGGCGAAAATCACATATTTTATTCGCAGAGCGGATCCTGACAGTACACCCGCAGGTCACGATCCGAGGAAAGTTGCCTCATCCTTAAATTTCTTTAATTGTATGGATTTTGAACATCTTCGTTCATACACTGGCTGGAAGTCTTCCAGAGTGTTCTTTCATCACTATGCGAAGCAAGTGGAGCAACTAAAGAGATCTGTGGTAGCAGTGGGTTGTGTCGTTAACCCTGCTGTTTAACTCTGCGAGGAACAGTGGTTTTAATTGGGACAATTAATTCCAGGGTGAGTGTGTAGTTACATACTGTTCTACAAACTAAGTGTGAGGGCACCGAGTTGCCCACGTTGACTGTTCCACTTCCAAAGGTGAACCTAGCATAAGTGCAGACATGTGTGCTGAGCGTTTCTAACGCTAATGTGACTGATTAGTAATACAGACTTTTATGACTTTGATACCTCGGTATGTTAAAAGTGGCACTAATGTTTTTCTTTCAGATAAACAAGTTTTTGTTTACTATCATACTTATGCTTAAATTTTTGGTTATCCTCCTCTATATATATATATATATATATATATATATATATATATATATATATATATATATATATATATAATTGTTGTTAACCTGTCTATTTATTGTCTGTCAATAAACTTGTTCTTGAGAACCTTGCGTCTCCTTCACCTGTGTCAATTTATTGGTAATAATTGAGCATTCATTCTATGTATATTTATCTGGGATAATTCTAATAGATTGTTCCTTTATGCAAGCTAATGTTGCATTGGTTTATGCTTTCCCTTAGCGGGAGGACTCCATCCCATAAGGGGACGGTGGCGGATTTACAAGTTTCCTCTATGCGGATATAAACCTTTGTCCAATACAAGTATTGAGCGGAGAACTGGTCGATATTTCATATTGACGCAGTGGTTCTTTACAAACTATGCTTTACTTAATATAGGGTGATACCACTATATTGGCTTGCCTGGTATTCATACATAGGTATATGTACTCTTCGAGACTTTTCCAGAGTCTAGTAGGACTCTTCCCTGTAGGGGGCAGGAAGCTCTAACATGGTTTATGGTTAGTTGAAAAGATGTATAACGGTAACATCTTAGGTCTCTAGGTCTAGTCGACCGGGGAAATACCTCCGGGGAGTACGGCACGTTCTGAGAATCCACAGATACAGTAATGCTCTGGTATACTTCCATCAGGACGACATGGCTTGAGCCCAAAAAACGGATTTTGAGCGAAGCGAAAAATCTATTTTTGGGTGAGATGGCCATGTCGTCCTGATGGACCCGCCCTTCCCTTTCTATGAAAGGGCTGTAGGTCCCCTCCCTACATACAGTATCTGTAGCACCTCGTGTATCGCTACAAGGAATACAGATGGCGCCAGGATCGGCGCAATGCACGCTTACGAAACGGGAGAAGAGAGAGCCTTGCGAACGGCTCTCCTTTTTCTTTCTCTTTTTCGTTTTCTTGCCAATTGACCCCTTCGAAGTGTTATCTCTGTTCGGGGTGCA
>NC_090727.1:124420899-124430899 GCF_036898095.1 Palaemon carinicauda | reverse complement strand
GTCTTGGGTGGTCTGGGATGCATCTTAGGTATTTATTGAGCTTATTCTTAAACACATCTATGCTCACTCCTGATATGTTTCTTTGATGAGCTAGCAGCGCATTAAATAGTTGCTGCATTATCAATGCTGGTGCGTAGTGGATTAATGTCCTGTGCGCCTTCCTTAGTTTTCCTGGTATAGTTTTGGGCACTATTAATCTACAGAGAGAGAGAGAGAGAGAGAGAGAGAGAGAGAGAGAGAGAGAGGGGTGAAATCTAAAGCATATAACAACACATATATCTTAGTCATCTAACATGATGTTAATATTTTTGCAGGTGCTATTTATAACAGATTCTATAAGATAATGTCAGATGGCTTCCTGTACCTTTACACTGCGGTGTGAAGAGATATCAGCTATGCTTTAACATTCTGTAAGCAAATACCTGGCCATTGCCTTGGAATGTATGACACACCTGCGCAGGTTGAGGTTATCAAAAATATACTCGTATGGACCCAACACAATGGTAAGCTGTCTCTAGGGCAAGATTATTTCATTCATACATTATTATTATTATTATTATTATTATTATTATTATTATTACTTGCTAAGCTACAACCCTAGTTAGTAAAGCAGGATTCTATAAGCCCAGGGACCTCAACAGGGAAAATAGCTCAGTGAGGAAAGGAAATTAAGAAAAATAGAATATTTTAAGAACAGTAACATTAAAATAAATATTTCCTATATAAACTATTAAAACTTTAACAAAAGGAGAAGAAGAGAAATTAGATAAAATAGTGTGCCCAAATGTACCCTCAAGCAAGAGAACTCTAACCCAAGACAGTGGAAGACCATGGTACAGAAGTTATGGCACTACCCAAGACTAGAGAACAATGGTTTGATTTTGGTGTTCTTCTCCTAAAAGAGCTGCTTGCCATAGCTAAAGAGTCTCTTTTACCCTCACTAAGATGATAGTAGCCACTAAACAATTACAGTGCAGTAGTTAACCCCTGGAGCGAAGAAGAAGTGTTTGGTAATCTCAGTGCTGTTTAGTGTAAAAAGACAGAGGAGAATCTATAAAGAATAGGCCAGATTATTCGGATTACATGTAAGCAAAGGGAAAGTAAACCGTAACCAGAGAGAAGGATCAATTTTAGTACTGTCTGGCCAGTCGAAGGACCCAATAACTGTCTATTGGTAGTATCTCAACGGGTGGCTGGTGCCTTGGCCAACCTATTCCCCTACTACCCTGGTTTTCCTGATTCATATCTCATTTGAAATGGGAACTCTGGCCTAATAGGTCATGTGATCATTATATTGAAAGTTTAGTTTTTAGGTCAGCTTGTGAAGTTCGACTAAGGCTGGAAGATCTTTTTTTAATATTCAAATTCAAGTGATCTAGTTGAAATTCTGTTCTGAGTAAGAATTAGTGTTATATCTAAAGTAAAGATTATCATTATTGTTGTTATTATTATTATCATCATTATTATTATTATTATTATTATTATTATTATTATCATTATTAATATTATTATCATTATTGTTATTATTATTATTATCATTATTAGACTCCATTGCATGGTCTTGTTTTTTAAATTTTTATCTGTTGATAACGGAATTTTTCTTATTAATTTTTCCTTTCATGAACAAATGCAAGTTTCATCAGCTGATCACCTCTGTGAATACTAAGATTGCCCTTATCATGAATTCAGTTATGGTGTAATCCGCAAAACCAGTTACATGAATCTGTGTTCTGTTTGTTTGTTTATGGTTTTCAGCTGCAGTAATATGAATGAATAGTTATATCATCTGTTTCAGATGCAAGTGCCTGGACCAATCAGGAAGATTCTGGGAAGAAGCTGTACATCGAAAAGACTGGTACTTTTGCTAAGGTTCATCCACAAGCTTATGTGATTTGTCAGGCCGACCCGTTCGGACTGAAATGAAGACATCTTGGAGCTCTTTAATACTATAGCTTATGTGGCTTGTCAGGCCGACCCCTTCGGACAGAAATGAACACATCTTGGAGTTCTTTAATACAATGGCTTATGTGATTTGTCAGGCCGACCCTTTCGGACTGAAATGAAGACATTTTGGAGCTCTTTAACTGCAAAATGTTCCTGTACTTCGACTAAACATGATGCTGCTTTATCCTAGGTCCCACTTCCTCTCTTCTACCTTCCTGGTCAACCTCTTTAAATTTTGCTCACAGCGTGAATGCAACTTTTTGCCCAAGTTGTACTTCAAGGCTGAATGGCCTCCCAGGTCCAAGTACTGGGTACATAGCCCAGTTTCTATTAATCATAAAGATTTTGACTTATATTTCACCATGCTTTACGCCTCAAAGCTAGTACAGTGGTAACGCATTTCACGCATTTGCCTAGCATTCGCACGACAACAGATCGATCCCAGTCCTGGACAGCGAGTTTAAGCTGTGTACTAGGGAGATCACTGCTGTGTATGGGTACCACAACGGGGAGATGTGTAGGGGAAAGGAAGTTTGGTTGGACTTCGCTGACGTTCTATATGTATCTCTTTAGATGATACTTGAACTGAAACTAAGATACCTTTACCCTCGCATCTAAGACCTTTGGTGACGGATGCAAGGGGAGGAGCTCCTCTTGCATTTGTCAGTAGGATAACATTCCTGCTTGTAGTGTTGCCTTTACTCTTTGAGAACTTATGCATCTTAAATAACTGGATTTCTCTTTTTGTCGCTAGCGTTTCTTATATAATACATTCCTGCCTGTAGTATTACCATGACACCGTATTAATAAACAATTGCGATGACTTTAATTTTATGATTAATGACTTACGCATCTTGAATCACTGGAGTTTTCTTTTTGTCACTATAGTCCATTTCTTTTAGCTAGTCATATTTGCACCGACTCGCAGCGGTGCCCTTTTAGCTCGGAAGAGTTTCCTGATCGCTAATTGGTTGTATAAGATAATTCTAACCAATCAGCGACCAGGAAACTTTTCCAAGCTAAAAGGGCACCATTGCGAGTAGTTGAAAATATGACTCGCTAAAAGAAATGGACTATAGTGTTACATCCTTTCCCCTCACTGTTCTTATATTATGGATTTTTCCTTTTTAATGAAACATATCTGTAACAACTACTGTTGCTAGACACTTATAGTTTGATATTCTTCAGGTAAAAGGTAACTCATAAAATTGTTAATATTTCTGTGTGATGATGTATTCAACTCCTATGCCTGGATTTTCTAAATAAAATGTATTAGTGGATCATATACGCGAGTTTATACCTCTTTGGATGTTATAAAATCTCCTTAAAGCATAGGAAATTATTAACTCCTTTTAAGACTTATGATTATCCTCCGTTTGTGTTTCCCCACTAGTACAAAAATGGTAATTAACCTATCCAGCTAATGAGCAAGGATAATACCAGATTTTTTGGATAGATTGATCATCTTTCTACTTTTAGCTGCTTTAGGAGAAAGAGCCCGTGCTGGCATGTAGCCAGCTCAGTATTACCTTAAAAATAATCCCTCTTCTTGACTGTTACTTCATGAATATATGGTATGCTTTTTGAAAGTGGACCAGTGTGACGGTCTGAATGATCCCCCGGTCTCAGAATTCTCCTTGACATTGTAAAATGGTGCTTTTCCGCCATTAGCTCGCTTCGCTCGCATGAAAATAAATCATCAAGCTTGTATGTACTGGCAAGCGGTAATGTTGAGCTGCGCACACTAACATTACAGGAAAATAAAACATCAACCTCGTATGCACTGGCAAACGGTAATGTTTGCGCTTGCGCAGATTATTAAGGAGAATTCTGAGACCGGGGAATCGTTCAGACCATCAAACCTGATAGCAGTTTCGTGATGTATTGGCTCTAGTTCTATATAATATCAATAGCTAATGGGTAAAGTTCTACTTATAGCTAATGTATTGTAGTAATCTTATAATTATCTATTCATCGTACTGACTTTATATGTGTACCTAGGTTTGTTATATCTTTTACCATTCACCCCCAGGTTATCTTTAGTCACATATTTTATTTAGATAAGTGTACCATATAAAAATGAACATAGAAAACGAAGTATAATTATTCGAAGAAAACAGAAACCTGAAATAGCGAGTAAACTAATTTATTACGACATGTTGCACTAATGTGACCTTGATGGTCATTATTAAACTCCTTCTCTTGTCTTTGATGTAAAACAGAAGAGCGTGTTGTTCGTAAATTCTGAATTATGATTTAATACTCTTTCAAAGCACCATACTCATGTTCTATGATAATTTTCTTTTATTGTCAGTAAAAAAAAACAACTGAATGATTGTCTACAAACGAACATTGCACACATATAGAGAAAAAAAAAGTAGCACTATTGTATTTCAGTTAATTGTATTATTGTATTTATATTTATTCCTCTTCTTAGTTTAAACTAGGTTAATTCTTAGTGTATCAAAGATAGAACTTCTAAATTTATAAAAGCAATTATGCCTATCCTGAGAGAGAGAGAGAGAGAGAGAGAGAGAGAGAGACTGACTGACGTTTGCCCACAGAGAGAGAGAGAGAGACTGACTGACGTTTGCCCACAGAGAGAGAGAGAGAGAGAGAGAGAGAGAGAGAGACTAACTGACAGAATAACTTTTGCTCCGAGAGAGAGAGAGAGAGAGAGAGAGAGAGAGAGACTAACTGACATAATAACTTTTGCTCCGAGAGAGAGAGAGAGAGAGAGAGAGAGAGAGACTACTGACTGACGTTTGGACCACGAAAGTGAGAGAGAGAGAGAGAGAGAGAGAGAGAGAGGGAGGGAGAGACTAACTAACAGAATAACCTTTGCTCAGAGAGAGAGAGAGAGAGAGAGGGAGGGAGGGAGAGACTAACTAACAGAATAACCTTTGCTCAGAGAGAGAGAGAGAGAGAGAGATAGAGAGAGAGAGACTGACATTTGCACCCAGAGAGAGAGAGAGAGAGACTAACTGACAGAATAACTTTTACTCCGAGAGAGAGAGAGAGAGAGAGAGAGAGAGAGAGAGACTGACTGAATGACTTACTCCTAGAGAGAGAGAGAGAGAGAGAGAGAGAGACTGACTGAATGACTTACTCCTAGAGAGAGAGAGAGAGAGAGAGAGAGAGAGAGAGAGAATGACTTGCTCCCAAAGAGAGAGAGACTGACTGAATGACTTACTCTCAGAGAGAGAGAGAGAGAGAGAGAGGGAGACTTTACTTCCAAAGGGAATTTACTATCATATATTATAGTTAAAATTCTGACTGCTTTTTACTATAATCAATATCAATTTTGCAAGATTTGAAAAAATCCTACCAGCCATTGATAGATTTGGCTGAAGAACAATCGTCAGTACAGTAATCTTAAATTGGAACTTATCAAAATTGGAATAACAATTCTAAAGGGTCGTTTAGTTACTCCAAGGAATAATATGAGCCTCAAGCCTTTGGAATAATCAACTCTCGTTATGTGTGAAAATCGAAATATTTCTGTAGTGTGCTGCCATCTGTTGACAGATAAACCAACTCACAATTACTTGGCTTATAGAAATGACTTCTTTTTTATCCAGTGTAATAATAGTCTCCAACATCTACGAGTTATGATTTACCAGACCAAATTGTGATAGCCTTTAAAGTAGGGAAGTAATACTTGAAAAAAAAAACTTGCTTTTTCTCACAACAGACAATTCAGGACTTCTTGTATCAAATTTGTATCTGCCAAATAGCATCAAATAACAGAGCCAGTCGTAAAGCCAGTTAATTTAACTAGGATTCTAAAGCCCTGTCCACAGGATCCACGATCGAGCATGCCCTACGGGCAGACAGTGATACCAGACCACAATAATTAGTAAGAATGATGGTTAATGACGTCAGAAGCCGGAAAATTAAAGGCAGGTATCTGGCAACACTGTATGATGCCAGATCCCTGTCTGTGGTTATCCTGCTTCTGACGTCATTAACCATCATTCTTACTAACTATTTTGGTCTGGTATCACTGTTTGCCCGTCAGGCATGCTTGATCGTGTGGACAGGGCCAAAGGAAGGGTAGAGCGAGTTTCAGCAATGGAAGATCTTATTGGTCCTGTTTTTGAGACGTATGGATCCTCAAGAATTAGATATGTTGTCATGACGAACTATACTCAATTTTTTTTTTCTATTGAGGCGCATTTGCACCGACTCGGAGCGGTGCCTTTTCAGCTCGGAAAAGTTTCCGCTATCTGATTGGCTAGAATTATCTTGTCTAACCAATCAGCGATCAGGAATCTTTTCCGAGCTAAAAATGTTTACTTCTCCTGGTATCAAGTCAGGAGAATTGGAGAAGAACTGAGAGATGAGAGAGGAACGAGAATTGATAAATAACTTGAGAATTGATAAAGACTCGAGAAAAGAGAGAAACAAGAGAACTTATAAGAACTTGAGATTTGGGAACTCGAAAACCTGAAAGTAGGAAAAATAAAGAAAAAATCTAAAACTGAGGGAAGAAAAAACAAATGAGAAGAAATTAAGATCTCTTCAGGAGTGAGGGAGTCAGAGACTGCTTGGAAAAGGTAAAGTAGTCTGAAATAATTGACTATTTTAAGAATTATCATCTTAATACTCTTTGTTTGTCCGAAACCTTGTTTTTTTTTACAATTGTTTATTATTATCATTATTATTATTGTTATTATTATTATTACTATTATTATTATTATTATTATTATTATTATTATCATTACTTGCTAACCTACGACACTAATTGGAAAAGCAGAATGCTATAAGCCCAAGGGCTTCAACAGGGAAAATGGCACAGTGAGAAAAGGAAATAAGAAAACTACAAGATAAGTAATTAACAATTAAAATATTACTTTAAAGAACAGTAACAGCATTAGAATAAACATTTCATATATAAACTATAAAAACATTTAAAATAAGAGGAAGAGAAATAAGATAGAGTAGTGGGCCCGAGTGTACCCTCAAGCAAGAGAACCCTACCCCAAGACAGTGGAAGACCATGATACAGAGGCTATGGCCCCGTCCAAAATTCTTCTTTATAAACTCTTGAGAAAACAGTGGCAAGAGTAATTAGTTAATATTTGCAGTTACAAGATTCATCGCCTTAAATTCTCCGGAAAATAATTACAAAGGTAATGGCTAATTATCAAATTTCTCTTCAAGACCAATTAAGTAGAAATATAGTTAATTATCAAATTTCTCTTCAAGACCAATTAAGTAGAAATATGGCTAATTATCAAATTTCTCTTCAAGACCAATTAAGTAGAAATATAGTTAATTATCAAATTTCTCTTCAGGACCAATTAAGTAGAAATATGGCTAATTATCAAATTTCTCTTCAAGACCAATTAAGTAGAAATATAGTTAATTATCAAATTTCTCTTCAAGACCAATTAAGTAGAAATATGGCTAATTATCACATTTCTCTTCAAGACCAATTAAGTAGAAATATGGCTAATTATCGAATTTCTCTTCAAGACCAATTAAGTAGAAATATAGTTAATTATCAAATTTCTCTTCAAGACCAATTAAGTAGAAATATAGTTAATTATCAAATTTCTCTTCAAGACCAATTAAGTAGAAATATGGCTAATTATCAAATTTCTCTTCAAGACCAATAAAGTAGAAATATAGTTAATTATCAAATTTCTCTTCAAGACCAATTAAGTAAAAATATGGCTAATTATCAAATTTCTCTTCAAGACCAATTAAGTAGAAATATAGTTAATTATCAAATTTCTCTTCAAGACCAATTAAGTAGAAATATGGCTAATTATCGAATTTCTCTTCAAGACCAATTAAGTAGAAATATAGTTAATTATCAAATTTCTCTTCAAGACCAATTAAGTAGAAATATGGCTAATTATCGAATTTTTCTTCAAGACCAATTAAGTAGAAATATAGTTAATTATCAAATTTCTCTTCAAGACCAATTAAGTAGAAATATGGCTAATTATCAAATTTCTCTTCAAGACCAATTAAGTAGAAATATAGTTAATTATCAAATTTCTCTTCAAGACCAATTAAGTAGAAATATGGCTAATTATCGAATTTCTCTTCAAGACCAATTAAGTAGAAATATAGTTAATTATCAAATTTCTCTTCAAGACCAATTAAGTAGAAATATGGCTAATTATCAAATTTCTCTTCAGGACCAATTAAGTAGAAATATGGCTAATTATCAAATTTCTCTTCAGGACCAATTAAGTAGAAATATGGCTAATTATCAAATTTCTCTTCAAGACCAATTAAGTAGAAATATAGTTAATTATCAAATTTCTCTTCAAGACCAATTAAGTAGAAATATGGCTAATTATCAAATTTCTCTTCAAGACCAATTAAGTAGAAATATAGTTAATTATCAAATTTCTCTTCAAGACCAATTAAGTAGAAATATGGCTAATTATCGAATTTCTCTTCAAGACCAATTAAGTAGAAATATAGTTAATTATCAAATTTCTCTTCAAGACCAATTAAGTAGAAATATAGTTAATTATCAAATTTCTCTTCAAGACCAATTAAGTAGAAATATGGCTAATTATCAAATTTCTCTTCAAGACCAATTAAGTAGAAATATAGTTAATTATCAAATTTCTCTTCAAGACCAATTAAGTAGAAATATAGTTAATTATCAAATTTCTCTTCAAGACCAATTAAGTAGAAATATAGTTAATTATCAAATTTCTCTTCAAGACCAATTAAGTAGAAATATAGTTAATTATCAAATTTCTCTTCAAGACCAATTAAGTAGAAATATGGCTAATTATCGAATTTCTCTTCAAGACCAATTAAGTAGAAATATAGTTAATTATCAAATTTCTCTTCAAGACCAATTAAGTAGAAATATGGCTAATTATCGAATTTCTCTTCAAGACCAATTAAGTAGAAATATGGCTAATTATCAAATTTCTCTTCAAGACCAATTAAGTAGAAATATAGTTAATTATCAAATTTCTCTTCAAGACCAATTAAGTAGAAATATGGCTAATTATCACATTTCTCTTCAAGACCAATTAAGTAGAAATATGGCTAATTATCGAATTTCTCTTCAAGACCAATTAAGTAGAAATATAGTTAATTATCAAATTTCTCTTCAAGACCAATTAAGTAGAAATATGGCTAATTATCAAATTTCTCTTCAAGACCAATTAAGTAGAAATATGGCTAATTATCAAATTTCTCTTCAAGACCAATTAAGTAGAAATATAGTTAATTATCAAATTTCTCTTCAAGACCAATTAAGTAGAAATATGGCTAATTATCAAATTTCTCTTCAAGACCAATTAAGTAGAAATATAGTTAATTATCAAATTTCTCTTCAAGACCAATTAAGTAGAAATATGGCTAATTATCGAATTTCTCTTCAAGACCAATTAAGTAGAAATATGGCTAATTATCAAATTTCTCTTCAAGACCAATTAAGTAGAAATATAGTTAATTATCAAATTTCTCTTCAAGACCAATTAAGTAGAAATATGGCTAATTATCGAATTTCTCTTCAAGACCAATTAAGTAGAAATATGGCTAATTATCGAATTTCTCTTCAAGACCAATTAAGTAGAAATATGGCTAATTATCAAATTTCTCTTCAAGACCAATTAAGTAAAAATATGGCTAATTATCAAATTTCTCTTCAAGACCAATTAAGTAGAAATATAGTTAATTATCAAATTTCTCTTCAAGACCAATTAAGTAGAAATATGGCTAATTATCGAATTTCTCTTCAAGACCAATTAAGTAGAAATATAGTTAATTATCAAATTTCTCTTCAAGACCAATTAAGTAAAAATATGGCTAATTATCAAATTTCTCTTCAAGACCAATTAAGTAGAAATATAGTTAATTATCAAATTTCTCTTCAAGACCAATTAAGTAGAAATATGGCTAATTATCGAATTTCTCTTCAAGACCAATTAAGTAGAAATATGGCTAATTATCAAATTTCTCTTCAAGACCAATTAAGTAGAAATATAGTTAATTATCAAATTTCTCTTCAAGACCAATTAAGTAGAAATATGGCTAATTATCGAATTTCTCTTCAAGACCAATTAAG
>NC_090727.1:124375899-124415899 GCF_036898095.1 Palaemon carinicauda | reverse complement strand
CAGGTTCAGGCTATCATGAATGTACTCCTACTGGCCCAGACAACCACTTGTAAGTTGACTACGCGTCAATATTATATAATTTTCACATATACCCTGGTTTTCCCTATGTATAGCTCTCATTTGAAATGGGATCTCCAGGCTAACAGATCATATGTTCATTAAGCTGAAATTGTAATCTTTATGTCAGCTTATGAAGTTCGTGTAAGGTTGAAAGTTATTTGGAGGCAGTCAATATGCCCTTTAAAAATGAAGAAAAGTTGGGTTCAAATAAGACTCTCTGCAAGATCAAGTAATGGATTTATGTCTAAAGTAAAGATTTATTATTATTATTATTATCATCATTAATATTATTATTATTATTATTATTATTATTATTATTATTATTATTATTATTATTAATAAAACCAATTATAAAAATCTGTGTTCTGTTTGTTTATAGTTTTCAGTTGCAGCAATAAGAATGAACGGTGATATTATCATTTGTTTCAGATGCAAGAGCCTGGACTAGTCAGGAAAATTCTGGAGGGAAGCTGTACATCGAAAAGAGTGGCACTTTTGCTAACGGTTATAAAAATGCGCATGTGGTTTGTCAGGCCAACCCCTTCGGACTGAAGTGAAGACATCTTGGAGCTCTTTAATACGATAGCTTATGTGGTTTATCAGGCCAACCCTTTCGGACTGAAATGAAGACATCTTGGAGCTCTTTAATACAATAGCTTATGTGATTTGTCAGGCCAACCCCTTTTAACAGAAATGAATACATCTTGGGGCTCTTTAATACAATGGCTTATGTGATTTGTCATTCCGACCCCTTCGAACAGAAATGAAAACATCTTGTAGCTCTTTAATACAATAGCTTATGTGATTTGTCAGGCCGACCCTTTCGGACTGAAATGAAGACATCTTGGAGCTCTTTAATACAATAGCTTATGTGATTTGTCAGGCCAACCCCTTCGAACAGAAATGAAGACATCTTGGAGCTCTTTAACTGCAAAATGTTCCTGTACTTGGACAAAACATGATGCTGCTTTATCCTAGGTCCCACTTCCTCTCTTCTATCTTCCTGCCCAACCTCTTTAAATTTTGCTCACAGCGTAAATGCAACATTTCGCCCAAGTTGTACTTCAAGGCTGAATGGCCTCCCAGGTCCAAGTACTGGGTACATAGCCCAGTTTCTATTAATCATAAAGATTTTGACTTATATTTCACCATGCTTTACGCCTCAAAGCTAGTACAGTGGTAACGCATTTCACGCATTTGCCTAGCATTCGCACGACAACAGATCGATCCCAGCCTGGGACAGTGAGTTTAAGCTTTTTACGGGGGAGGTCATTGCTGTGTATGGGCACCACAACAGGGAGGTGTGTGGGGGTGGGGGGAAGGAGGCTTGGTTGGACTTACTAGGTTGACGTTCTGGTGTGTATCTCTTCAGATGATACTTGAACTGAAACTAGAGACCTTTACCGTCACATCTAAGACCTTTGGGAACTGAAACTAAGAGACCTTTGGGAACTGAAACTAAGAGACCTTTGGGAACTGAAACTAAGAGACCTTTGGGAACTGAAACTAAGAGACCTTTACCCTCAAATCTAAGACCTTTGGTGACGGATGCAAGGGGAGAAACTCCCCTTGCATTTGTCAGTAGGCTAACATTCCTTCTTGTAGTGTTGCCTTTACTCTTTGAGAACTTATGCATCTTAAATAACTGAATTTCTCTTTTTGTCACTAGTGTTTCTTATATCATGTATTCCTGCTTATAGTATTACCATTACACCGTATTACTAAACAACTGCGATGACTTGGATTCTATGATTAATGACTTATGCATCTTGAATTACTGGAGTTCTCTTTTTGTCACTATAGTCCATTTCTTTTAGCTAGTCATATTTGCACTGACTCGCAACGGTGCCCTTTTAGCTCGGAAGAGTTTCCTGATCGCTGATTGGTTGGATAAGATAATTCTAACCAATCAGCGACCAGGAAACTTTTCCGAGCTAAAAGGGCACCATTGCGAGTCGGTGCAAATATGAAAATGGACTATAGTGTTACATCATTTCCCCTCACTTTTCTTATATTATGGATTTTTCCTTTTTAATGAAACATATCTGTAACAACTACTGTTGCTAAACTCTTATAGTTTGATATTCTTCAGGTAAAAGGCAACTCATAAAATTGTTAATATTTCTGTGCGATGATGTATTCAACTCCTATGCATGGATTTTCTAAAGACAATGTATTAGTGGATCATATAAGCGAGTTTATACCTCTTTGGATGTTATAAAATCTCCTTAAAGCATAAGAAATTATTAACTCCTTTTCAGACTTATAATTATCCTCCGTTTGTGTTTCCCCACTGGTATAAAAAGGGTAAGTAGCCTATCCAGCTAATGAGCAAGGATAATAGAGTCCTTTCATTATACGTCATCAAACTTCCGGTCCGCCATCTTGGAGGACAAACAAAGACGCGTTCAGTGAATAGCTGTGGTTGAACTGTTGAATAGTTAGCCATCTCATCACATTCACATTCACACAATGCCCAGTTTTTGCGCTATTGTTGGCTGTTGGAATCGAGGACAAAGAAATGACAAGAGTTTCTACCGCATACTGGCAGTTATTCAGAATCAGGAAAAAGATACAGAAGAATTATCCAAGCGCAGACGTGACTTGTGGTTGACCAGAATATCACGGGCTGATCTACGTGAATCCTCACTACCCTACGCACGTATTTGTTCTGATCATTTCATATCAGGTCAGTCTCGGCTAGGCCCTAAAAGTATCATTATTCCTGTGTAAACATGCTGTATCCGATCGCATGGGTGACTTCACAAGTATCATCGTCAGTTCAGTGTGTAGTGTGTGTGAGGGAGGGGGCATCTCAATTTTTAAACATCAAAAGAGGCATCTCAGATTTTCAAAACAAAAATTAAAAGCGCCCATATTGTCTATATTAACAAAGGCTACTTACCTAGGTCTCTATTTCGTCAAGGTGCTCATGCCTATATATAATTAAGTGTATATTTATATTTATTTTAATTTGTGTATTAAATTGTGCAGACATACAGGCCTATGTGATGAATAAACATTGATTATAAATGATAATAATAATAATATCTGAAAGCTGTTTTAACCCGAAGGGGTCTTCAGATTATATATGAAACATCGAAAAAATAATTAAACTTGCGCATTTAATTGCAAGAAGGCTAAACGATCATCCAAGAGCATTACAATAGTGTTTGTCCATCATATGTTTATATGTATATAAGAATTTATAGCATTTGTAACCAAACACAAACACAATGGTTAGGCATGAACTGATAAAGATTTGACATTATAATTCAAAACTTTTACATACATTTTGACAATCAAAAATTATAATATACAAGGTTAGGCTAAATGATCAATATTAGCTTTATAATTATAAACACTCTCTTCATTGGCCCAGTGTTTATCTAATTTTGGACTTAAAAGCATTAAAGGGAAAAACAACAAATTCTGGAAGCAGATTATTCAATGGAAATAATCCTCAGTATTTTGACTGAATGAATTCTGCATCTGGTATGGATCTAGGCCATCAATCAGATCGAGTTTCTGCTTGTAAAAACGCTTATCATCACCCGACAATTGTTTGACAAAGTCGCTCTCATTGTCCATATTCGCTGTAGCAGCTTTGTATGTCCTCCAGCATGGCCGCCGGCGATTCTCAGTGACGTCATTGAAAGGACTCTATACCAGAATTTTTGAATAGATTGATCATCTTTCTATTCTTAGCTGGTTTAGGAGAAAGAGCCCGTGCTGGCATGTAGCCAGCTCAGTATTACCTTAAAAATAAACCCTCTTCTTGACTGTTACTTCATGAATATATTGTATGCTTTTTTTAAAGTGGACCGGATAGCAGTTTTGTGATGTATTGGCTCTAGTTCTATATAATATCAATAGCGAATGGGTAAAGTTCTACTTACAGCTAATGTATTGTAGTAATGTTGTACTTATCTATTCATCGTACTGACTTTATATGTGTACCTAGGCTTGTTATATCTTTTACCATTCACCCCTAGGTTATCTTTATTTGCATATTTTGTTTAGATTAGTTTACCATATATAAATAAATACATAAAACGAAGCATAGTAAATTCGAAGAAAACATGAACCCAATATAGAGGGTAAACTGATTTATTATGACATGTTGCACTAACGTGACCTTGATGGTCATTATTAAACGCCTTCTCTTGTCTTTGGTGTAAAACAGAAGAGCGTGTTGTTCGTAAATTCTGAATTATGATTTAATACTCTTTCAAAGCACCATACTCATGTTCTATAACAATTTTTCTTTTATTATCAGTAAAAAAAAAAAAAAAAAAAAAAAAAAAAAAAAAACAACTGAATGATTGTCTCCAAACGAACATTGCACACATATAGAGAAAAAATAGCACTATTGCATTTCAGTTAATTGTATTATTGTATTTATGTTTATTCCTCTTCATAGTTTGAGCTAAATTAATTCTTAGTATATCAAAGATAGAACTTCTTAATTCATAAAAGCAATTATGCCTATCCTGAGAGAGAGAGAGAGAGAGAGAGAGAGAGAGAGAGAGAGAGAGAGAGAGAGAGAGAGAGAGAGAGAGAGAGAGACTACTGACTGACTGACATTTGCACCCAGAGAGAGAGAGAGAGAGAGAGAGAGAGAGAGAGAGAGAGAGAGAGAGAGAGAGAGTTTTGCTCCTAGAATGAATTTAGTATCTTATCTTATAGTTATAGTTCTGACTCATATTTAGTTTAATCAGTATTAATTTTGCAAGACTTGAAAAATCCTACCAGAACAAACATCAGTAAAATAATCTTGAATTTGAACTTATCAAAATTGGAATAAAAAATCTAAAAGGTCGTTCAGTTATTCCAAGGAATATCAGCCTCAACTCTTTGGGATAATTTACTCTCGTTATGTGTGAAAATCAAAATATTTCTGCAGTGTGCTGCCATCTGTTGGTAGAAAAATCAACTCATAATTACTTGGCTTATTAAAGTTATAATTTGGCAGAGCAAATTATGATAGCCTTACTAGAATCCCACATTAATAAAAGATAACTTTACGAGTTATAATTTGTCAGAACAAATTATAATAGCCTTCAAAATAGGTAGGCTAACACTTAAACAACTTGCTAATTGTCACAACAGGCAATTTGGGAATTCTCGTATGAAATTTGTACCAGCCAAATATCAAACGACTGAGCCGGATGTAAATCCGGTTAGTTTAACCGGAACTCTAACCGGATTAGTATACTTTCTAACTGTCAGACATGATCACTTCTTACTGTCTCTCTCTACTGTGAACGTGGATGAAAATAAATGTGTTATTTTGATACTACTTGATCTTAGTGCTGCTTTTGATACAATTGTGCATGATCTGCTACTAAATGATCTACGGTCCATCGATGTTGAAGATCAAGCTTTCGAATACCTGGAAGACTATTTGGTTGGCAGGAATTACTGTGTGTACGTTGGAAACTCTTATCCATCTTATGAACCTTCAAACAGAGGGGTACCTCAGGTGAGTGTACTGGGCCTAATCTTATTTTACATCTACATTATTGGTCTATCGAAGATAATGCAAAGGCGAAGTGTGAAGTTCAAACTATTGGCGGATGATACACAATTTTACTTCTCCGTGAATGATATAGATGACACTACTAAAACTCTAAACCGAATCCTTGATAGTGTTAGGGAATGAATGACAATCAAACAATTAAAATTGAATAAAAAATAGAACTGAACTTATAGTGGTGGGAAAGAAAAAAAAAAGCTTAAGAGACTTGGGTGATATTCAAATGAACATAAATAACGACTCAGTCCCGATGTCTAGTAAAGTTCATGACCTAGGCTTATCTCTTGAATGTAACTTGCCTCTCAGTGCCCAAATAGATAATGTAGTAAAACTGCTGGTTATCATCTCGGAAACATTGCTATTATAAAAAAGTACCTGGATGAATATTCTGTAAAGAAACTTATGATACTTGACCACTGTAATTCCATCTATTGCAATATACCAAAAGTACAACTTAAGAAATCACAAAACATAATAAACAGAGAGCAAGAATGATAAAAGGTGTCCCACTTAGAGAAAGGATCACTCCTATACTAATTGATTTACATTGGCTGTCGATTAAAGCAAGGATTGAATTCAAAGTGTGCAATAATCCACCAAGTCATCAAAACTGGCCGTCCAAAATGTCTTAGAGAATTACTACATATTGTGGAGCCAACAAGTCGTGTTGAGACGAGAATGTTTATAGATGGTTTCAAACTATTAGAACCTAGATTTATGTATACTGAAGACTCTAGAACCTTTGAATATGTGGCCCCGAGGTTTAAAGGCCGCCCATGAATGGTTGAAGCAAGGGACAGTGACATCACCCTATCAAGCAGAACAATGTCCTAGAGACTGACCATATATCATGTGATCAGTGCCGAAGCCCCATCTCCATCCAAGCTAGGACCAGGGAGGGCCTAGCAGTGGCTGCTGATGACTCAACAGTTAGACCTATAAGCTCCCCCCCCCCCCCCCCATCCTTAGCTCACGAGGATGGCGAGATTGCAGACACTAATGGCACTAAGGAGACTAGCGGGACTCGAACCCCCGACTGGCAAACACTAGGCAGAGACGTTACCAATCAGGCCACAAGAACCTATGCAATAAACTCTCACGAATCAACTGAATGATTGAAGATATTAACTGAAGAACTTTTTTTATTCTGCAAGTGCTTCAACAGTGAGGATTTAACAGTAAGCGAACAATACGCGATGTGAAATGCTGGATGATCTCGAATGAATATGATAAAATGACTGTGGAGGTCCTGTAAAGAGTAGAGTTCCCCCGCTGTACAGGATCGGAGAAGTAGCCCTTAAAGTAAAGTAAGTAGTAGTGTATTGGTGAGAATATTTCAAAATTCGAAAGGATTAATATCCTCAATTTATTTTGACTTTAAAGAATATAGTAAAATAATCTATTGGAAATCATTTTGTCTGAAGTGCAAGATGAAACACTTAGATTTTTCTCAATTTATTTTGGGATTTAAAAATAGAGCAAGATAATCTATTGGAAATCATTTTGTCTGAAGTGCAAGATGAAACACTTAGATTTTTCTCAATTTATTTTGGCTTTAGAAATATAGCAAGATAATCTATTGGGAATCATTTTGTGTAAAGTGCAAGATTAAACATTTATATTTTTTTTTTAATTTATTTTGGCTTTAAAAATATAGCAAGATAATCTATTGGAAATCATTTTGTCTGAAATACAAGATTGAACATTTAGATTTTTCTCAATTTATTTTGGCTTTAAAGATTATAGCAAGATAATCTATTGGAAATCATTTTGTCTGAAGTACAAAATTAAACACATGGATGTTTTGTGCAAGGTTAAAAACGGCCTAAAGTCATGACGAACTAGTTCTGTCTCTTGATTTGCAACCTGTTGGTAAGCTGTTATCTGGAGAAGGGTTATTTCTTCTGGTGTCAAGTAAGGAGAACTGGAGAAAAATATAGAGTTGAAAGGGGAACGAGAATTAATAAAAAACCAGAGAATTATAAAAGACTTGAGTGTACACTCCGGCACTCTGTACTGTCTTGTTTTTCTTCCTCTTGTTTTGTTAAAGTTTTTATAGTTTATATAGGAGATATTTATTCTAATATTGTTACTCTTCTTAAGAAATTTATTTTTCCTTATTTTCCTCACTGGGCTACTTTCCCTTTTGGAGCCCTTTGGCTTATAGCATCCTGCTTTTCCATCTAGGGTAGTAGCTTAGCAAGTAATGAAAATAAGAAGAAGAAGAAGAAGAAGAAGAAGAAGAAGAAAATTGATAACAGCTCGAGATTTGGTTACTCGAAAATTGGGAACTCAGGAACTGAGAAATGAAAACTTCAAAATAAGAAAAATAAAGAAAAAATCGAGAACTAAGGATAAAAAAAAGTTAGAGTAAATCAAGATCTCATCAGGTCTGAGGAAGGCGAAGACTGTTTGGGAAAGGTGAAGTAGTCTGAAATAGCTGAATATTTACAGTCCTATTTTGAATACTATTTGCTTGTCTGAAATCATGGTTTTTTGAATATTTTTATAAATCTTTATTTTATTTTAAAATTGGTTATTATTTGCAGTTGCCAAAATTCTTCGTCTTAAACTCTCTGGTAAAAAGTTGCAAAGGTAATTTCACAATTAGTTAATATTTGTAGTTGTAAGATTCTTCGTTATAAACTCTCGGGAAAAAGTTGCAAAGGTAATTTCACAATTGGTTAATATCTGTAGTTGCAAGATTCTTCGTTATAAACTCTCGGGTAAAAAGTTGCAAAGGTAATTTCACAATTGGTTAATATCTGTAGTTGCAAGATTCTTCGTTATAAATTCTTAAGAAAAAAGTTGCAAAGGTAATTTCACAATTAGTTAATATCTGTAGTTGCAAGATTCTTCGTTATAAATTCTTAAGAAAAAAGTTGCAAAGGTAATTTCACAATTGGTTAATATTTGTAGTTGCAAGATTCTTCGTTATAAATTCTTAAGAAAAAAGTTGCAAAGGTAATTTCACAATTGGTTAATATTTGTAGTTGCAAGATTCTTCGTTATAAATTCTTAAGAAAAAAGTTGCAAAGGTAATTTCACAATTAGTAAATATCTGTAGTTGCAAGATTCTTCGTTATAAACTCTCGGGTAAAAAGTTGCAAAGGTAATTTCACAATTGGTTAATATCTGTAGTTGCAAGATTCTTAGTTATAAATTCTTAAGAAAAAAGTTGCAAAGGTAATTTCACAATTAGTAAATATCTGTAGTTGCAAGATTCTTCGTTATAAACTCTCGGGTAAAAAGTTGCAAAGGTAATTTCACAATTGGTTAATATCTGTAGTTGCAAGATTCTTCGTTATAAATTCTTAAGAAAAAAGTTGCAAAGGTAATTTCACAATTGGTTAATATTTGTAGTTGCAAGATTCTTCGTTATAAACTCTCGGGTAAAAAGTTGCAAAGGTAATTTCACAATTGGTTAATATCTGTAGTTGCAAGATTCTTAGTTATAAATTCTTAAGAAAAAAGTTGCAAAGGTAATTTCACAATTAGTTAATATCTGTAGTTGCAAGATTCTTCGTTATAAATTCTTAAGAAAAAAGTTGCAAAGGTAATTTCACAATTGGTTAATATCTGTAGTTGCAAGATTCTTCGTTATAAACTCTCGGGTAAAAAGTTGCAAAGGTAATTTCACAATTGGTTAATATCTGTAGTTGCAAGATTCTTCGTTATAAACTCTCGGGTAAAAAGTTGCAAAGGTAATTTCACAATTGGTTAATATCTGTAGTTGCAAGATTCTTCGTTATAAACTCTCGGGTAAAAAGTTGCAAAGGTAATTTCACAATTGGTTAATATCTGTAGTTGCAAGATTCTTCGTTATAAATTCTTAAGAAAAAAGTTGCAAAGGTAATTTCACAATTGGTTAATATCTGTAGTTGCAAGATTCTTCGTTATAAACTCTCGGGTAAAAAGTTGCAAAGGTAATTTCACAATTGGTTAATATCTGTAGTTGCAAGATTCTTAGTTATAAATTCTTAAGAAAAAAGTTGCAAAGGTAATTTCACAATTAGTAAATATCTGTAGTTGCAAGATTCTTCGTTATAAACTCTCGGGTAAAAAGTTGCAAAGGTAATTTCACAATTGGTTAATATCTGTAGTTGCAAGATTCTTCGTTATAAATTCTTAAGAAAAAAGTTGCAAAGGTAATTTCACAATTGGTTAATATCTGTAGTTGCAAGATTCTTAGTTATAAATTCTTAAGAAAAAAGTTGCAAAGGTAATTTCACAATTGGTTAATATCTGTAGTTGCAAGATTCTTAGTTATAAATTCTTAAGAAAAAAGTTGCAAAGGTAATTTCACAATTGGTTAATATCTGTAGTTGCAAGATTCTTCGTTATAAATTCTTAAGAAAAAAGTTGCAAAGGTAATTTCACAATTGGTTAATATCTGTAGTTGCAAGATTCTTAGTTATAAATTCTTAAGAAAAAAATTGCAAAGGTAATTTCACAATTAGTTAATATCTGTAGTTGCAAGATTCTTCGTTATAAATTCTTAAGAAAAAAGTTGCAAAGGTAATTTCACAATTGGTTAATATCTGTAGTTGCAAGATTCTTAGTTATAAATTCTTAAGAAAAAAACTGCAAAGGTAATTTCACAATTAGTTAATATCTGTAGTTGCAAGATTCTTCGTTATAAATTCTTAAGAAAAAAGTTGCAAAGGTAATTTCACAATTGGTTAATATCTGTAGTTGTAAGATTCTTCGTTATAAACTCTCGGGAAAAAGTTGCAAAGGTAACTTCACAATTAGTTAATATCTGTAGTTGCAAGATTCTTCGTTATAAACTCTCGGGTAAAAAGTTGCAAAGGTAATTTCACAATTGGTTAATATCTGTAGTTGCAAGATTCTTCGTTATAAATTCTTAAGAAAAAAGTTGCAAAGGTAATTTCACAATTGGTTAATATTTGTAGTTGCAAGATTCTTCGTTATAAATTCTTAAGAAAAAAGTTGCAAAGGTAATTTCACAATTGGTTAATATTTGTAGTTGCAAGATTCTTCGTTATAAATTCTTAAGAAAAAAGTTGCAAAGGTAATTTCACAATTGGTTAATATTTGTAGTTGAAAGATTCTTCGTTATAAATTCTTAAGAAAAAAGTTGCAAAGGTAATTTCACAATTAGTAAATATCTGTAGTTGCAAGATTCTTCGTTATAAACTCTCGGGTAAAAAGTTGCAAAGGTAATTTCACAATTGGTTAATATCTGTAGTTGCAAGATTCTTAGTTATAAATTCTTAAGAAAAAAGTTGCAAAGGTAATTTCACAATTAGTAAATATCTGTAGTTGCAAGATTCTTCGTTATAAACTCTCGGGTAAAAAGTTGCAAAGGTAATTTCACAATTGGTTAATATCTGTAGTTGCAAGATTCTTCGTTATAAATTCTTAAGAAAAAAGTTGCAAAGGTAATTTCACAATTGGTTAATATTTGTAGTTGCAAGATTCTTCGTTATAAATTCTTAAGAAAAAAGTTGCAAAGGTAATTTCACAATTAGTAAATATCTGTAGTTGCAAGATTCTTCGTTATAAACTCTCGGGAAAAAGTTGCAAAGGTAATTTCACAATTGGTTAATATCTGTAGTTGCAAGATTCTTCGTTATAAATTCTTAAGAAAAAAGTTGCAAAGGTAATTTCACAATTGGTTAATATTTGTAGTTGCAAGATTCTTCGTTATAAATTCTTAAGAAAAAAGTTGCAAAGGTAATTTCACAATTGGTTAATATCTGTAGTTGCAAGATTCTTAGTTATAAATTCTTAAGAAAAAAGTTGCAAAGGTAATTTCACAATTAGTAAATATCTGTAGTTGCAAGATTCTTCGTTATAAACTCTCGGGTAAAAAGTTGCAAAGGTAATTTCACAATTGGTTAATATCTGTAGTTGCAAGATTCTTCGTTATAAATTCTTAAGAAAAAAGTTGCAAAGGTAATTTCACAATTAGTTAATATCTGTAGTTGCAAGATTCTTCGTTATAAATTCTTAAGAAAAAAGTTGCAAAGGTAATTTCACAATTGGTTAATATCTGTAGTTGCAAGATTCTTAGTTATAAATTCTTAAGAAAAAAGCTGCAAAGGTAATTTCACAATTAGTTAATACCTTTAGTTGCAATATTCTTCTTTTTAAACTCTCTGGTAAAAAGTTGCAAAGGTAATTTCACAATTAGTGTAATATATGTAGTTGCAATATTCTTCGTTATAAACTCTTGGGAAAAAAGCTGCAAAGGTAATTTCACAATTAGTTAATATCTTTAGTTGCAATATTCTTCTTTTTAAACTCTCTGGTAAAAAGTTACAAAGGTAATTTCACAATTAGTGTAATATCTGTAGTTGCAATATTCTTCGTTATAAACTCTTTGGAAAAAAGTTGCAAAGGTAATTTCACAATTAGTTAATATCTGTAGTTGCAAGATTCTTCGTTATAGATTCTTAAGAAAAAAGTTGCAAAGGTAATTTCACAATTAGTTAATATCTGTAGTTGCAAGATTCTTCGTTATAAACACTCTGGTAAAAAGTTGCAAAGGTAATTTCACAATTGGTTAATATCTGTAGTTGCAATATTCTTCTTTTTAAACTCTCTGGTAAAAAGTTGCAAAGGTAATTTCACAATTAGTTAATATCTGTAGTTGCAAGATTCTTCGTTATAAATTCTTAAGAAAAAAGTTGCAAAGGTAATTTCACAATTAGTTAATATCTTTAGTTGCAATATTCTTCTTTTTAAACTCTCTGGTAAAAAGTTGCAAAGGTAATTTCACAATTGGTTAATATCTGTAGTTGCAAGATTCTTCGTTATAAATTCTTAAGAAAAAGGTTGCAAAGGTAATTTCACAATTAGTTAATATCTTTAGTTGCAATATTCTTCTTTTTGAACTCTCTGGTAAAAAGTTGCAAAGGTAATTTCACAATTGGTTAATATCTGTAGTTGCAAGATTCTTCGTTATAAATTCTTAAGAAAAAAGTTGCAAAGGTAATTTCACAATTAGTTAATATCTTTAGTTGCAATATTCTTCTTTTTAAACACTCTGGTAAAAAGTTGCAAAGGTAATTTCACAATTAGTGTAATATCTGTAGTTGTGAGATTCTTCGTTATAAATTCTTTGGAAAAAGTTACAAAGGTAATTTCACAATTAGTTAATAACTGTAGTTGCAAGATTCTTAGTCATAAACTCTCTGGAAAACAGTTGCAAAGGTAATTTCATATTTAGTTAATATCTGTCGTTGCAAGATTCTTCGTTATAAACTCTCTGGTAAAAAGTTGCAAAGGTAATTTCCCAGTTAGCTTATATCTGTAGTTGCAAAATTCGTCGTCTTAAACTCTCTGGAAAACAGTTGCAAAGGTAATGACTAATTATCAAATTTATCTTTAAGACCAATTAAGCAGAAATAGCATTACTTACTTACTTTGATGGCTGCTTTTCCGGTCCCATACAGCAGGGGAACCCCACTCTCTACAGGACCTCCACTGTCGTTTTACCTTGTTCGTTCACAGTATTTATCTTTTCAAGTCACATGTTGTTCATTTACTGTTAAATCGTCACTGTCAAAAGACTCATGAAATAAGAGTCTTCAGTTTCCTCTTGAAAGCCTTAATGTCTTCAATCATTCGAATGTTTCGTGGGAGCTTATTATATAGTCCAGGTGTACCGGTTTCAAATTACCCCCTCCAAAACTTACCCCCCGGTAGTTTGAAACCGGATTCAAACTACCGGGGGGTAACTTGAAACCGTTTTCAAGCTACCCCCGGGGGTAATTTGAAACCGGTTTTAAGCTACCCCCCTGGTTTCAAATTACCCCCCTCATTTTTGCGCAGGATCTCATCATTTATGAATATTAATAAATTGCTTTTGATCAGGGTCAACACAATCATTAGGTTATATGTATATACATGTATTGTTTCACCTATTGGTATCGTTTATTAATATCCAGCATATTTTTCCGAGACAGGGAGACGAGGTGGAACTTGATTTTGATGGTTATTTTTTCCATTATTTGAAATATTTCATAATTATATTGCAAGCAAATATTATATAAGGTATAATCAACATATTGATCATAAGTATATATGTATATACATATCATATATCATATATATATATATATATATATATATATATATAAATATATATATAAATATATATATATATATAAATATATATATATATATATATATATATAAATATATATGTATATATATATATATATATATATATATATATATATATATATATATATGTATATATATATATATATATATATATATATATATATATATATATATATAATATATATATATATATATATATATATATATATATATAAATATATATATATATATATATATATATATATATATATATATATATATACATATATACATATATATGTATTTTTATGTTGTAAATACAATATCATTCATGATATCTGTAAGTAATTGACACTTTTAATAAAGCAAGATTGTATGCATTTATATCAGTTTTAATCAAACAAGATAAAGTACATGCTGTTTGCTTCTACTGTACTTACATTGGTTGTTTGTATACGAAAACACCTGGACTACGGTAAAGTCGTTAGACTTTATAGCCCTCTATGAATTACATTGAGCACAGCTTGTGTTAATCTCACAACTGTTGTTACTGATTTAAGCCTAAAGGCAGGCAGCTGTGTGTTATCATGGGCTAAATCAAATCCTGTTTAAACCATCTTCCAGAGTAGTAAGTGATGGATTCGTGTATGGATTTTTTTTTCTCTGTTGTTGAGTTCGAAATGGAAAATTATTGAAAAACTGTGTCATAAAATGTTTAAGAATTTTACCTGAAATGTATCATAAAGAAAAAAAAATACCTCGCAACATAGTCACCTGTACATTTCCATGCGGTTTATATAAGACTTTTGCCCCTTTGTCATAGCTTCATTCTTTCTTATTACTCATTTCATCAAATGACAAAACAGCAATACCTAGTAATTGAGACTTCATACCATCTTTAAAGTCCTCTGGTTTAAATTGAATCGAGCTAACAGTAGCTAACACAACGTTAATTCTGTCTGCACGACAACATGCATATTCGTAATTTATATTTGAGCTTTTATTTTTTCACGTGCATAGCATCCAAATGCTACAAAGTTACTATGCATTATCACTGACAGAATAAATGAATAAACAAAAAGATATATGGACACAAGGAGTTCTGTTGTTACATTGCATCTATGGGTATAGTCAAACCATTTTAAGAACAAACTCGGAGCCCAATAGCGGCATTGCCAGTTCTCTTGGGTCATTTTCAAAGCACACCATTTATTCTGAGGGATTTTTGTGTCAATTTCTCCAGGTATATTGCCGCCTGAAGCTCATATATCTAAAGCATATGAATGGAATCTATAGGAGATAAAAAAAAAAGAGAAAAAAAAAATTTCGACAATCACGCGCACACTGAAATAATATGAAGGTTCACCTGGCCGTTATCACTAAACCTTAATCTTAAATGAAAGTCTGTAACTTCAAATATTGTGTATTAGGGAATTATATGACGCGTTAGGTCTTAAATACGAAAATATCGAAAATCACACGAACACTGAAATAGAATAAAATTTTACCTCGCCTTTATCACAAAACCTTAAATTACAGTCTGTGACTTTTAACGTGTCATATAATTCACTAATACACAATATTTGGTCTTAAACACAAAATTAAACTACTTTTCCTACTGCTGCGAAGCCAGCAATAAATGCATGATACATATTTGCGATGTCACATGAATTATTTATCATTCTGATGAGGGGGTAACTTGAAAACAGAGGGGGAAACTTGAAACCGGTTTCAAACTACCCCCCCCCGGTAATCTGAAACCGGTTTCAAGTTACCGGGGGGGGGGTAGTTTGAAACTGGGGATAACTTGAAACCTTTACACCGGGGCCGCATATTCAAAGGCTCTGGAGCCTAAAGTAGACATAAATCTAGGTCCCAACAGTTTGAAGCCATCTGTAACTATTCTCGTGTCAATGTGTCATGATTTTCAATTCTTGAAGAATTCTAATTTGACCAGAACATTATTTTTTTATATCGTCACCACAACAACAACACAAGAAATGCAGTCATTTTCAGTCCACTGCAGTTCCTTCCCTTTGCCTACACATACACCGAATAGTCTGGCCTATTCTTTACAGATTCTCATCTATTCTCATACACTTGACAACACTGAGATTACCAAACAATTCTTCTTCACCCAAGGGGTTAACTACTGCACTCTGATGGTTCAGTGGCTACTTTCCTCTTGGTAAGGGTAGAAGAGACTCTTCAGCTATGGTAAGCAGCTCTTCTAGGAGGATACTCCAAAATCAAACCATTGTTCTCTAGTCTGGGGTAGTGCCATAGCCTCTGTACCATGGTCTTCCACTGTCTTGGGTTAGAGTTCTCTTGCTTGAGGGTACACTCGGGCACACTTCTATCTAGTTTCTCTTCCTCTTGTTTTGTTAAAGATTTTATAGTTTTTATAGGAAATATTTATTTTAATGTTGTTACTGTACTTAAAATATTTTATTTTTCTTTATTTCCTTTCCTCAACTGGGCTATTTTCCCTGTTGGAGTTCCTGGGTTTATAGCATCCTGCTTTTCCAACTAGTGCTGTAGCTTAGCATTTAATAATAATAATAATACTAATAATAATAAAATAATAATAAAAAGGCTTCTGAAATGTCTTTATTCAATTTTAATCCCCACGCTGGCCACGGCAGATTGGTGATGGTGAGTGACTTCAGTCTGACCACTAACAGCAAACCAACCTCGTATGGGTAGCCATGACTAGTATAGCATTGCTGATCATGTCGATACACAAACCCTTTTCATCACATTAAGCATCTCCACCAATCTTATAAATATATATATATATATATATATATATATATATATATATATATATATATATATATTGTAACGGATAAAGAAAATCTTCAAAATACCTTCATGTTTCTGAAACCTGATTGGTAACGTCTCTGCCTGGTGTTTGCCAGACGGGGGTTCGAATCCCGCTCAGACTCGTTAGTGCTTTTAGTGTCTGCAACCTGACCATCCTTGTGAGCTAAGGTTAGGGGGAGGGGGTTTGGGGAAGCCTATAGGTCTATCTGTTGAGTCATCAGCAACCATTGCCTGGCCATCCCTGGTTCTAGCTTGGGGGGAGAGGGGGTTGTGGGCTGATCTTATGTATATATGATCAGTCTCTAGGGCATTGTCCTGCTTGCTAGGGCAACGTCAGTGTCCCTTGCCTATGCCATTCATGAGCGGACTTTTAAACCTTTTGGTCCTAGCTTGGGTGGAGAAGGGGCTTGGGTGCTGATCTTACGTATATATGATCAGTCTCTAGGGCATTGTCCTGCTTGCTAGGGCAATGTCAGTGTCCCTTGTCTCTGCCATTCATGAGCGGAATTTTAAACCTTTAAACCTTTAAAACACAAAAACTGGAGTGTATGATCGCTGATAGGTTCAACTGTGTTTACACAGCGACGAGGAATGCATAATTGGCCTGACCTATCGATTCTCGTCCTTTGAGAACTGCACAATTGCACGATCCGTCGTCTAGGCAATCTACCACAACAGCATTGTCAATAAGACAATGATAATTCTCGCGTGGTGTTGTCGTTTCGTGGGAATTTCCCACAAATGACCCGCAATCGGTGGGAATTTTTAAGGAATTCCTCATTTATGTGGGAGGATTCGTGGGAGTTTTCCCAGGGTTGCCAGGTTTTCTAAGTGTGGAAGGATTCGTGGGAGTTTTCCCAGGGTTGCCAGGTTTTCTAAGTGTGGAAGGATTCGTGGGAGTTTTCCCAGGGTTGCCAGGTTTTCTAAGTGTGGAAGGATTCGTGGGAGTTTTCCCAGGGTTGCCAGGTTTTCTAAGTGTGGAAGGATTCGTGGGAGTTTTCCCAGGGTTGCCAGGTTTTCTAAGTGTGGATGGATTCGTGGGAGTTTTCCCAGGGTTGCCAGGTTTTCTAAGTGAGAAAAAAACCAACTTCTAATGAACTGCAGTTTTAAACAGCCAATCCATTGGTAGAAAAAAGGTCAAAAGTATAGTATTTAAGGCCCACTTTCATGATATTACTAAAGGCCAACCAATTTTAAAAAAGGACAAATTTGAGGTTGAAAAAAGGCCAACTTGGCAACCCTAGTACAAGACAGCAATTTTCTAAAGAATTAAGAGAAAAAAAAATCTTTGGAATTAGAACTAACATTTCCATGAAAATAAAATACTCCTATAAAATTTTCCTACAGAATAAATAATTTATTCTGTAGGAAAATTTTATAGGAGTATTTTATTTTCATGGAAATGTTAGTTTTAATTCCAAAGATTTCTTTTTTGTGTTTTTACTCTTAATTCTTTAGAAAATTGCTGTGCGCAGTCAAATTCACAACACCAAAACGACAGAAGGAACTTTCACCCAACTTTGCCTATCATGTCACCCTCAGCAGCCTAATTGGACTTGTCAGTTCCACTCACTGTTCTTTAGATAATCCTCGAATCAAGTATATTAAGGAAAGATAAAGATGTTTCTTTATGAGAATTTGCTCTCAAATGAATATGCTTTATTCTGAAGGTTTCAAATGCCACTCATGAATAGCAGAGGCAAGAGACAATGATATTTCCCTAGCTACCAGGACAATGCCCTAGAGACTGAATATATTATTATTATTATTATTATTATTATTATTATTATTATTATTATTATTATTATTATTACTTGCTAAGCCACAACCCTAGTTGGAAAAGCAGGATGCTATAAGCCTAAGGGGTCCAACAAGGAAAATAGCCCAGTGAGGAAATGAAATAAGGAAATAAACTACAAGAAATGTCTAGGAATAACAACATTAAAATAAATCTTTCATATATAAACTATAAAAACTTCAAAATAGCAAGAGGAAGAGAAATGAGATGGAACAGCATGCCCGAGTGTACCCTCAAGCAAGAGAACTCTACCCCTAGATGGTGGAAGACCTTGGTACAGAGGCTATGGCACTACACAAGAATAGAAAACAATGGTTTGATTTTTGAGTGTTCTTCTCCTGGAAGAGCTGATTACCATAGCTAAAGAGCCTCTTCTACCCTCATCAAGAGGAAAGTAGCCATTAGTTAACCCTTAGAGAGAAGAATTGTTTGGTAATTTCAGTGTTGTTAAGTGTATGAAGACAGAGGAGAAACTGTAAAGAATAGGCCAGACTAATAAGTGTATGTGTAGGCAAAGACAAAAGAGCCGTAACCAGAGAGAAGGATCCAACGTAGTAGGCTACTGTCTGGCCAGTCAAAGACCCAATAACTCTCTAGCGGTAGCATCTATGATCAGCGCCCAAGCCCCTCTCACCCAAACAAGGACCAGTGGTGACCAAAAAATGGTTGTTGATGATTCAGCAGGTAGACCTATAGGTTCTCCCAGACCCCCAATCCTTAGCTCACAAGGATTGAGAGGCTGCACATACTGAAGAAACTATTCAGCTTGAGTAGGACTCGAACCCCAGTCCGGCGATCACCAGGCAGGGACGTTTCCAATAGGTCTGTTGAGGCATTGGGACCAATGAGTGGCCTATCAAACACTCTTGGTTGTGATCTGAGTTTAATATTTCTCAGGATTGGTTGAGAAATCGGTGCTAAGATAGCGTAATTCCTACCCTCATTTTCTGTTCCTAACTCAATATGGGGACTCAAATCTACTATAAGATGATTCCTACCCTCATTTTCTGTTCTTACCTCAACATGGGGACTCAAATCTACTATAGGATGATTCCTACCCTCATTTTCTGTTCCTTCCTCAATATGAGGACTCAAATCTACAATAGGGTGATTCCTACCATCATTTTCTGTAACTACCTCGATATGGGGACTCAAATCTACTATAGGGTGACTCCTACCATAATTTTCTGTTCCTAACTCAATATGGGGACTCAAATCTACTGTAGGATGATTCCTACACTCATTTTCTGTTCTTTCCTCGATATGGAGACTCAAATCTACTATAGGGTGATTCCTACTCTCATTTTCTGTTCCTTCCTCAATATGGGGACTCAAATCTACTATAGGGTGATTCCTACCATAATTTTCTGTAACTACCTCGATATGGTGACCCTTATTTTCTGTTCTTACCTCAATATGGGGACTCAAATCTACTATAGGGTGATTTCTACCATAATTTTCTGTTCCTAACTTAATATGCGGACTCAAATCTACTATAGGGTGATTCCTACCCTCATTTTCTGTTCCTTTCTCAATATGGGGACTCAAATCTACTATAGGGTGATTCCTAGCCTCATTTTCTGTAACTACCCCGATATAGGGACTCAAATCTACTATAGGGTGATTCCTACCCTCATTTTCTGTTCCCAACTCAATATAGGGACTCAAATCTAACATAGGATAATTCCTACCCTCATTTCCTATTCCTAACTCAATATGGGAACTCAAATCTACTATAGGGGGATTCCTACCCTCATTTTCTGTTCCTACCTCAATATGGGGACTCAAATCTACTATAGGATGATTCCTACCCTTATTTTCTGTTCTTACCTCAAAATGGGGACTCAAATCTACTATAGGGTGATTCCTACCATCATTTTCTGTTACTACCTCAATATGGGGACTCAAATCTACTATAGGGTGATTCCTACCCTTATTTTCTGTTCATACCTCAATATGGGGACTCAAATCTACTATAGGGTGATTCCTACCCTCATTTTCTGTTCCTTCCTCAATATGGGGACTCAAATCTACTATAGGGTGATTCCTACCATCATTTTCTGTTCCTACCTCAATATGGGGACTCAAATCTACTATAGGATGATTCCTACCCTTATTTTCTGTTCTTACCTCAATATGGGGACTCAAATCTACTATAGGATAATTCCTACCCTCATTTTATGTTCCTACCTCAGTATGGGGACTCAAATCTACTATCGGATGATTCCTACCCTCATTTTCTGTTCTTACCTCAATATGGGAACTCAAATCTACTATAGGATGATTCCTATCCTCATTTTCTGTTCCTACCTCAATATGAGAACTCAAATCTACTATAGGGGGATTCCTACCCTCATTTTCTGTTCTTACCTCTATATTGGGACTCAAATCTACTCTAGGATGATTCCTAACCCCATTTTCTGTCCCTACCTCAATATGGGGACTCAAATCTACTATAGGATGATTCCTACCCTCATTTTCTGTTCTTACCTCTATATTGGGACTCAAATCTACTCTAGGATGATTCCTAACCCCATTTTCTGTCCCTACCTCAATATGGGGACTCAAATCTACTATAAGGTGATTCCTACCCTCATTTTCTGTTCTTAACTCAACATGGGGACTCAAATCTACTATAGGATGATTCCTACTCTTATTTTCTGTTCTTACCTCAATATGGGGACTCAAATATATCATAGCAAGATTCCTACCCTCATTTTCTGTTCTTACCTTAATATGAGGACTCAAATCTACTATAGGATGATTCCTACCCTTAGTTTCTGTTCTTACTTCAATATGGGGACTCAATTCTACTATAGTATTATTCCTACCCTCATTTTCTGTTCCTACCTCAATATGGGGACTCAAATATATCATAGCGTGATTCCTACCCTCATTTTCTGTTCTTACCTTAATATGAGGACTCAAATCTACTATAGGATGATTCCTACCCTTAGTTTCTGTTCTTACTTCAATATGGGGACTCAATTCTACTATAGTATTATTCCTACCCTCATTTTCTGTTCCTACCTCAATATGGGGACTCGCATCTACTATAAGGTGATTCCTACCATTATTTTCTGTAACTACCTCAATATGGGTACACTATAGTAGAATCCTGAGGGTAGGAATCACACTATAGTAGAATCCTGATGGCAGGAATCATACTATAGTAGAATCCTGATGGTAGGAATCACACTATAGTAGAATCCTAATGGCAGGAATCACACTATAGTAGAATCCTGATGGTAGGAATCACACTATAATAGAATCCTGATGGTAGGAATCACACTATAGGAGCACCGAGAAATCTTTATGCAAAAGGTTGTTGTCATGGGTAGATAGAATAATATAGAAAAGAATGTTAAAACATGTGAATTCTCTACTCTTGACAAACAGAGAGAGAGGAGGTCCCGCTAGTGTTTACTGGAAACTGTCACCGTCACTGATGGAAATCAAGAAATTTATTAGGTGTGCCTAGTTCAGCAGACCTTGGGCACAACGATCCTCTGTCTGTAGCAAACCAAGGAGCCAACGTTATGAAAGGACCCATAGGACAAGAAGAGCAGTGTTGTCGCCGAAGAATATACATTAACGAAAGGTAAACACATGCCTCGCTTCAATTATAGCGCGATATGGATCTTGATTACACCAGCAGAGAGTTTGTCTAGATGTTTTCAGAGGCGTGGTTTTAAGGAAAACCAATATGGATGAAGAAAGGAGAAAATTTCCTTATATGGAATTGTCCATAGTTAACCCCTCCCATACAGGGATATATAAACTTAAACGAGAAGCGGAGTACGAAAGACAGAACGAGAGTAAGACATATAGAACGAGAGTACGACGGATAGAACGGGAGTACGAAAAGGGGAACGAGAGAGAGAGAAAGAAAGAGAGAGAGAGAGAGAGAGAGAGAGAGAGAGAGAGAGAGAACAAGCACAGGGAAGGAGAGAAGACGTAAGGACCAGAATGCAGACGTAACCAGCCTTGTCCGAGATGTCAGAACGAGTTGACCCCTGCCCTCATTACCGACCACGAAACGCCTGGACCTGAAATATCTACGTTCCTGTCAACCGTCGAGAGCTGCTGTGAAGAGTAGTATTTTTTTTTTTTTTTGTATTATTTATCTACTATCTTGACTGTTCCTCTATTTGCTGGAGTGTAGTTTAATCAAATGATTTTCATTGTTTAGTTCAGTGCTTCCTAAGTATTCAATCAAGAAAAATTTACCTTTTACTAGTTGTAAATAAAATTATGTTTTCTTTTGCGAGTTTTCTTTCTATATTTCCTTTTGTTTAATTGTGTATTGTGTATTGTAATTGTGTATTGTGTATTGTCAACGTCACTGATGGAAATCAAGAAATTTATTAGGTGTGCCTAGTTCAGCAGACCTTGGGCACAACGATCCTCTGTCTGTAGCAAACCAAAGAGCCAACGTTATGAAAGGACCCATAGGACAAGAAGAGCAGTGTTGTCGCCGAAGAATATACATTAACGAAAGGTAAACACATGCCTCGCTTCAATTATAGCGCGATATGGATCTTGATTACACCAGCAGAGAGTTTGTCTAGATGTTTTCAGAGGCGTGGTTTTAAGGAAAACCAATATGGATGAAGAAAGTAGAAAATTTCCTTATATGGAATTGTCCATAGTTAACCCCTCCCATACAGGGATATATAAACTTAAACGAGAAGCGGAGTACGAGAGACAGAACGAGAGTAAGACATATAGAACGAGAGTACGACGGATAGAACGGGAGTACGAAAAGGGGAACGAGAGAGAGAGAAAGAAAGAGAGAGAGAGAGAGAGAGAGAGAGAGAGAGAGAGAGAGAACAAGCACAGGGAAGGAGAGAAGACGTAAGGACCAGAATGCAGACGTAACCAGCCTTGTCCGAGATGTCAGAACGAGTTGACCCCTGCCCTCATTACCGACCACGAAACGCCTGGACCTGAAATATCTACGTTCCTGTCAACCGTCGAGAGCTGCTGTGAAGAGTAGTATTTTTTTTTTTTTTTTGTATTATTTATCTACTATCTTGACTGTTCCTCTATTTGCTGGAGTGTAGTTTAATCAAATGATTTTCATTGTTTAGTTCAGTGCTTCCTAAGTATTCAATCAAGAAAAATTTACCTTTTACTAGTTGTAAATAAAATTATGTTTTCTTTTGCGAGTTTTCTTTCTATATTTCCTTTTGTTTAATTGTGTATTGTGGTCGAGAAATTCCAATTTCATTAATCAATTCAAAAGAACCTGGTTCGATCCCCACGAGGATCGTAACAGTTGTGTCGAAGAAGAGGAACAGATTTTTTTATTATATTTATTTCTTTTATTATTCATAGAGCTACACTGAAGCAGTTAGCATAAGATGAGGATTTTCGATTTTTTTTTTTTTGTTATACAAAGCAGTTGAGCATATTTTAATTCAGTTATGTAGGGATGATGCTTATTCAGTGAATGTGTATGGTTAAATTTCTTTCATTTTCGGTACAATTCCTTCTAATTTCATTTATTTTCCAAGTATTCCTTAGCTATAGCCTCTGTACCATGGTCTTCCACTGTCTTGGGTTAGAGTTCTCTTGCTTGAGGGTACACTCGGGCACAGTATTCTATCTACTTTCTCTTCTTCTTGTTTTGTTAAAGTTTTTATAGTTTATATAGGAAATATTTATTTTAATGTTACTATTCTTTAAAATATTCAATTTTTCCTCGTTCCCTTTCCTCACTGGGCCATTTTCCCTGTTGGGGCCCCTGGGCTTATAGCATCGTGCTTTTCCAAGAAGGGTTATGGCTTAGCATTTAATAAAATATTAAATTTTTCCTCGTTCCCTTTCCTCACTGGGCTATTTTCCCTGTTGGGGCCCCTGGGTTTATAGCATCGTGCTTTTCCAACAAGGGGTTGTGGCTTAGCATTTAATAATAATAATAATAATGATAATAATAATAATAATAATAATAATAATAATAATAATAATAATATAAGCTATAGAGCTAATACTTGATGTGAAACTTGATAAATTTATTAAGGTTATTGAGTTAGAAAAAAAAAACTTTATTGTTTTATTTGCTGATTTTGCTAATTTATACAACGTCACCTAGAAACAAATTATAGGTAAGATCGCCGGAATCTTCATGGAAATTTTAATAGTATTTTTCTTTTTTTGATCAATGGATTTGTGGGAAAAATGTAGAATCTGTGGGAATTTCAGTAGAGGAAAACGGACTGTCCCCACAACTAGTCCATAAATCGTCTTTATTTATTCAGTCTCGCCACAGCTCTGGGTGGGTTAGGACGTGTGGCTTCTTCGCTCCCCAAAGTATTCTCTAAGGTAACAAATTTTCGCATTCTTCTGTAAATTCTATTTTCATTTGGTTTGTTCTGGAAAATTATTGCGGTAATATAATTCTTCATATTTCATATTTTTCAATTCGTAACTAATACATACATACGAAGAACTTTTCACACACAAACGTATGTATACATTTATATATATATATGTGTGTTTGCCTGTACGTATATTTGTATATATATATATATATATATATATATATATATATATATATATATATATGTATAAATATATATATTATATATATATATATATGTATAAATATATATATTATATATATATATATATGTATAAATATATATATATATATATATATATATATATATATATGTATAAATATATATATATATATATATATATATATATATATATATATATATATATATATATATATATATGTGTGTGTGTGTGTGTGTATGTATATTTGTATGCATATTTAGATATACTGTATGTACGTGTATACTCATTTACATATGTATATATATACATATATACTTATATATATATATATATATATATATATATATATATATATATATATATATAATTTATCAAATTTAATCGTGATCCTTATTCATCTATATAAGCCCTAAATACCACTTAACATCGAAATCGCTCTACCTCGGGCTCAGAGACCCAAGGGGGAACTTAACTTCATGATAATAATCCCAGGTCGGCCCCGGATTCGAACCCGGACCCAGTCGATACTAATAGACCATAAAGAGAGACAATGGTTGATTACAACTCTTCCTTACAGATGCCTTCTGGAAACATAACTTTAATGGCTGCTTCTCTTCTCTACAGGACCTCCACGGTCATTTTATAATGTTCATTCAGTAGCAATTTAACATTTATCAATGCTTCTTGTTCGCTTACTGTTTGATTATCACTGTCAGAACAGTTGTTGGGTCTCGGCAGTAAGTGCAAGTGGTGTAGTCAGTGATTTGTTTCAGCCTTTTGGAAGCATTAATTATTATTAAGATTAAGTTTCGGGTTTTGTTGTTGTTCTCGTTATTATTTACTTTTAAAATTGGCGGGTTTGTCTTACTTAATGTTTAATAATAGTTCATCATATTTACTTGTGATTTTCATTTATTTATATATGATAGTTTCTGGTATATATATATACATATATATATATATATATATATATATATATATATATATATATATATACATATATATATACATATATATATACATATATATATATATATACATATATATATATACATATATATATATATACATATATATATATATATATACATATATATATATATACATATATATATATATACATATATATATATATATATATATATATATATATATATATATATATACATATATATATACATATATATATATATATATACATATATATATATATACACACACATATATATATATATATATATATATATATATATATATATAAGTAAAAATAAATAGTCAATGCTGCTATCCTCATCATTATTTGGTAGCTTTCGACATAACTTATGTCATCCTCATCTTAATGATAATTGCAGATAGGCTGAGAATGACATAAGTTATATCAAAAGCTACCAAATAAAGATGATGATAGTAGTATTGACTATTTTATTTCTACTTAAATTGCGATTCCCGAGAGGAACCCAACTATCAACTATATATATATATATATATATATATATATATATATATATATATATATATATATATATATATATATAATATATATATATATATATATATATATATATATATATATATATATATATATATATAGATGTGTAGAAATTACGAAAGCTGACACGTGATGATTATAAGTTGTATTATAGCCATGGAAGTAAAAATGAAAAGACTTGATTGGAGTTAGTACTTTCATCCATTAGGGACATCAACATACTCAACAATTGTTGAGTCTGTTGATGTCTCTAATGAACGAAAGTACTAACTCCAATCAAGTCTTTTCATTTTTCCCTCTGCGGGTATAATACACACACACACGCATATATATATATATATATATATATATATATATATATATATATATATATATATATATATAAAATAGATATATATATATATATATATATATATATATATATATATATATATAGAGAGAGAGAGAGAGAGAGAGAGAGAGAGAGAGAGAGAGAGAGAGAGAGAGAGAGAGAGAGAATGAATGTAACCAGGTAGGGAGACATACAATACATGTAAGTCCAAGGTATGAGACAGACCAGGATAGCGAGAGACATGAAACCATGATCTAAAGAGTTTATTAATTGGATCCTTTTCGAATTATTGGATCATATTTATCAATTTGGGATATAGAGTGCGGTGCTTGAATCTGCAAGGCCATTTAACTTAGGGGAACCCTGGAAATACTCAATGAAATAAAAGCTAAAAAAATAGGACAAAGTCAGATCAAAGGAAGCGGAATGGAGGTAAAGTAGATGGACATAGAGCAAGTACAAATAGGCAGTAAAGGAATAGTGCAAAGACCCTTAGGTAATGAGAACAGTGGTTCACGTGATTTGCACCGATGTCACGACACTCCTTCAAGGGAACGTCTTTGGACAACGTGGTGTAGTTAGGTGAATTTCGATTGCAAGTATGTGCGTGGGAAAAGGACATAGAAGGTCATGATAAATGAACAAAAAACATTAAGCAGTAAAATTCTGACAGGCATGGTCGTATGTATACATTACTTTCCACTGCAAGATGATTTTGCTATTGTTTCAGGTTGTTCTTGACCATAATGGACAAACGCATTCATTTTAATGGTTTTTTTTTTTTTTTTTTTTTTATTTGTATGAAGTTTTCATATTTCAGAAAAAAAGGCGTTCATTCCCCCATCGTTTGATTCTTTAAAAGGTAGGCCATTGAAAAAATACCACACATCACAAAATAGATTGTAGGAACCCTGTGAAAACATGCTATGTCAAACACAACAGCGAGTGATCACTATTGGAACGTTTCAGATAAAATCTACAGCAACTGCGGTGGTCAGGCACTTCAGATGTCACGTGACGAAAATCAGTAAGGCATTGTCAAATTAGTAATGTTCAAGATTAAGGACTCAGTATGCCCAAGAGTAAAAACAGCAGTGCAAGATCGCCCCATCCAAGTTACCCCTCCTTGAAACAGACAAAAAGGACAAAAAGGATGAACACAAATAGCTGCAACAATGAAAGTGCCTCGGCGTCAATTCTCTGTAGACACTGCCTGTCATCTGAGGGAAGTAGGGATCAGATGTTGCTGTCTTTACATCCGAGCAATTCTAACGCAGTGGCACAGCCAAAATCATCTACAGTGGGTGCGACAACACTAGCGTTGGTTATGTCATCAGTGGAAACAAGTGTTGTTTCCTGGTGAGTCCAGATTTAACATGTCCCACCCCGATGGCTAATTGCGTGTATGGAGATATCATAATGAATGTTTACGAAACCGCTGCATTGTGTAGACTGACCACTGGAGAAGAGTAAGTCTCATTGTCTGAAGTGGCTTCAGCTACCACCGCAGAACACTTTTACATGTGATTTGTCAGCATGTGACTGCCATAGCCTACAGAGACCAAGTTCTGTAACAACACGTTGTACCATTATTCCAGGCCCAGCCATGGCTCCAGACTTTTCAACAGGACGATGCTTGTCCTCACATGGCATGGTTCTTTATTTAATTTTTTAGATGAAACAACATTGTTGTACTACCCTGGCCATCTCTGTTTCTGGATAAGGCACTGTGACGATGCTGAGAGAAGGTTGTGAACTCAAAGGCAGGATGCGATCGACTGAGTTGTATTATTAAAGAACACTCTCCTTTATATACAAAACCTCATGGCAACAGGAAATTACATGTTCGAGAAATGACAATGTTACATGGCGACACATAGACATGTTTGTTCTGGTTCTTTTTAGTGCGAGGGAAGAGCGCAGATACAAGCATAATATATACAAAAGGAATTATGTACAATTGTGTGACACACGGTTGGTACATGGCTCCCCCTCTAAAAATGACATACTGAACATGTTAAATAGGTGCCCTGAATCTGGAGAGGTAGTAGTAAAAACTGCGCCGATTAGCGGCAGTGAGTGGCTGTAGAAGTCGTTGGTTGGGGTGCGAGCGAGTGGTGGATGATGGGTGGCTGTGTTGCCGCTCCGGCTCGTCACGGGGTAGGCAAGTGTGTCCTCCGGCATTCATAGGCGTGTGTGTCCTACGGCATTCATAGGCGTGTGTGTCCTACGGCATTCATAGGCGTGTCCTACGTCATTCATAGGCGAGTGTGTCCTACGGCATTCATAGGCGTGTGTGTCCTACGGGATTCATAGGCCTACGGGATTCATAGGCCTACGGCATTCATAGGCGTGTATGTTCTACAGCATTCACGTCAGCTTCGGTTGAAGTTGAATAGGTGTCCTCTTCGTCACGAGTGGAGGGGTTGATGGAGGTTTTGAAGGTCATGAAGTGGCTGTCCATAAGGGCACGAAGTAGGTTCACCTCACGAGGAGAGCTGTCTGCGGCAGGTTGCAGGCGAGTGTTACTGCTCATTTTCCCGAGGGTGAGCGAAGCCCTTTGGTCCCCCAACGGTTGTTGAGAGAGCTGAAAAGGCGTTGCTATACGGGCGGCTGGCGATGGCGAGTACTGCTGCAGAAGGTATGCCTTGACGGCATCATAGTAACGGTGAGAGGTGGAGGGGGGGGGGAGGGGAGGCGGGAGGAGCGAGTCACTCCGGGGTCACCAATGTGACGATGCCGAGAGAAGGTTGTGAACTCAAAGGCAGGATGCGATCGACTGAGTTGTATTATTAAAGAACACTCTCCTTTATATACAAAACCTCAAGGCAACAGGAAATTACATGTTCGAGAAATGACAATGTTACATGGCGACACATAGACATGTTTGTTCTGGTTCTTTTTAGTGCGAGGGAAGAGCGCAGATACAAGCATAATATATACAAAAGGAATTATGTACAATTGTGTGACACACGGTTGGTACAGCACCATTCTCGTATATGTGGGATGATATTGGAAGATGGATAAAGGGAGGTGCTCCACCTCAAAACATTAGTTATTTGAAAGTCAGATTATTCAAGGAATGGAATGAACTCCCCAAAGCCTTCTTCCAGAGACTTGTTGACTCAGTGAGATGGCACTACACTGCGTGGATTGCAGCCAATAGTAGTAACACATTACTGATTAACACACTGTTCTGTGACGCTTTTGGTGTTTGCGGTGGAGGGACGACACAATAAACCTATGTGTCATTTTCATCAGCGATCATTACTCATTTCTTCAATAATCACTTGTCTGTTTTTTGTTTTTTTTATAGTGTTAAGATTGTGTGTTCCATAGATTAGGAATGATTGTCATTTAACCAACTTGCTTTTCATTAGCAGTTTAGTATATTTCCCTTTTAATCAACAGGTTAGATGACATGAGGCTAGTCGACCTATTCCAGATAGTTGCTGTATCTGCAATTGTGTATGCTGACCCGTCCTTGGCCTCAGTTCTAACTAGTGCTGGAAATGACCTGTCTAATTACACAATTAGGTTTGTGGAAGGCGATGAATTACGAGGCGGCGTTATTATTTCTGATGGTCTGGTGATTCCTGAAAGCGACTCCTTCTACAGCATCGAAGTTGACAGTTTTTGTAAGAGAATTCTGACAAATTTAGTTATTTTTTTTCTCAAAGTAAACAACTTTTGTAAGAGAATTCTGACAAATTCAGTATGATTTTCGTCCCTCAAAGTTGACAGTTTTTGTAAGAGAATATTATCATATTTTTTTTTCTTTTTATTCATTAGTAGGACATACTCTAGTGTGTTTCGGCTTTAGATAAAATTCCGTAACGTGTACATAGCAATATCTAAGGTTCTCTGACGTAGATTATGCCCTTTTGTAGTCATTTGCAGTGTTTTTTTTTCAACCAGTGAACCAAGGTGACATATAAAGGAAAACCTGGACTACTTGATAGCCCAGTAACCTTTTATATCTTTACTACTAGGTGAATGTCGTATGGCCTGTTGGACTAATGCATTGTGCAAAGCAGCTTCTACGGAACCTTTCGAAGGGAAATTTCTCTGCCGGCTTAGTAAGAATTCCCCGAGGTACACTGACTTGAAGGTCCTTGGAAATGCGACTTACTTCTTCTTCACAAGTACGAAGGTTACTCATGTTATTTTGGGATGGTAACTTTTTGTTTCAAATAAAATCTTTAGCAATGAAATTTTATTCACAAATCATATTGTTTAGTGTTGAGAGAGAGAGAGCCTTATTGCCGTATTTTACGTCTGGGTTCCCCCAGGTCCCTCAGCGTGAGGCACCTCATATATCCATCAGAGTGTTGCTAATGCATCTTCCAGTCTTGGGTGGTCTGGGATGCATCTTAGGTATTTATTGAGCTTATTCTTAAACACATCTACGCTCACTCCTGATATGTTTCTTAGATGAGCTAGCAGCGCATTAAATAGTCGCTGCATTATCGATGCTGGTGCGTATTGGATTAATGTCCTGTGCGCCTTCCTTAGTTTTCCTGGTATAGTTTTGGGCACTATCAATCTACCTCTAGAGAGAGAGAGAGAGAGAGAGAGAGAGAGAGAGAGAGAGAGAGAGAGGTGAAATCTAAAGCATATAACAACACAAATATCTAATCTAACGTGATGTTAATATTTTTGCAGGTGCTATTTATAACCAATTATATAAGATAATGTCAGATGGCTTCCTGTACCTTTACGCTGCGGAGTGGAGAGACATCAGCTATGCTTTAACATTCTGTAAGCAAATGCCTGGCCATCGCCTTGGAATGTATGACACACCTGCCCAGGTTGAGGCTATCAAAAATATACTCGTATGGACGCAACACAATGGTAAGTTGTCTCTAGGGCAAGATTATTTTATTCATACATTATTATTATTATTATTATTATTATTATCATTAGTATTATTATCATTATTGTTATTATTATTATTATCATTATTAGATTCCATTGCATGGTCTTATTTTTTAAATTTTTATCTGTTGATAACGGAATTTTTCTTATTTTTCCTTTCATGAACAAATGCAAGTTTCATCAGCTGATCACCTCTGTGAATACTAAGATTGCCCCTATCATGAATTCAGTTATGATGTAATCCGCAAAACCAGTCACATGAATCTGTTTTCTGTTTGTTTATGGTTTTTAGCTGCAGTAATATGAATGAATGGTTATATCATCTGTTTCAGATGCAAGAGCCTGGACCAATCAGGAAGACTCTGGGCAGAAGATGTACATTGAAAAGACTGGTACTTTTGCTAAGGTTCATCCACAAGCTTATGTGATTTGTCAGGCCAACCCGTTCGGACAGAAGTGAAGACACCTTGGAGCTCTTTAATACAATAGCTTATGTGGTTTGTCAGGTCAACCCCTTCGGACAGAAATGAAGACATCTTGGAGCTCTTTAATACAATGGCTTATGTGATTTGTCAGGCCAACCCGTTCGGACTGAAATGAAGACATCTCGGAGCTCTTTAACAGTAAAATGTTCCTGTACTTCGACAAAACATGATGCTGCTTTATCCTAGGTCCCACTTCCTCTTTTCTATCTTCCTGCCCAACCTCTTTAAATTTTGCTCACAGCGTTAATGCAGCATTTCCCCCCAATATGGCCTCCCAGGTCCAAGTACTGGGTATATAGTCCAGTTTCTATTAATCATAAAGAATTTTACTTATATTTCACCATGCTTAGCGCTTCCAAGTTAGTACAGTGGTAACGCATTTGCCTAGCATTCGCACGACAACAGATCGACCCCAGCCCGGGACAGCGAGTTTAAGCTGTGTACTAGGGAGATCACTGCTGTGTATGGGTACCACAACGGGGAGATGTGTGGGGGAAAGGAGGCTTGGTGGGGCTTGCTAGGCTGACGTTCTGGTGTTTATCTCTTCAGATGATACTTGAACTGAAACTAAGAGACCTTTACCGTCACATCTAAGACCTTTGGGAACTAAAACTAAGAGACCTTTGGGAACTGAAACTAAGAGACCTTTACCCTCACATCTAAGACCTTTGGTGACGGATGCAAGGGGAAGAACTCTTCTTGCATTTGTCAGTAGGCTAACATTCCTGCTTGTAGTGTTGCCTTTACTCTTTGAGAACTTATGCATCTTTAATAACCTGATTTCTCTTTTCGTTACCAATGTTACATAATTTTCCTTCACATTATGCATTCCTCCATTTTATCAATGAATTTAAGGGTATGCCGACACTTTAAGTGAAATTAGGCTGAGTAAGCAAGTCAAGTTACTTCCACAAACGAAAAGTGAATTAAACATATTTGTAACAGCTATAGGTTACTGTTATTAGACACTGATTGTTAGATGTTAGTATTTCTGTGTGATGATGTATTTAACTTCTATGTATGAATTATCCAATAAAATGTATTAGTGGATCATGTGTGTGAGATCACCATTAGATTATAATTCTTTTGGGTTATAAAATCTTAAACCGTAGGGAATGAGTAACTGGTTTTCCAAACAAGTGTAAAAATGCTTTGTAAGGACACCGCTCCCTCCGTCGTCCAGAAATACTGCAAAGCTGCCTACGAACCAGGATATGATCAAAATCTTAGAATAAATTGATATTTCTATTTTTAGCCACTTTAAGGTTTATAGTTTTAGCCGCTTTAGGAGCAAGAGTCCGTGCTGGCATGCAGCCAGCTCAATATTACCTTACAAACAAACCCTCTTCTTGACTGTTACTTCACGAATATATGGTCTGCTTTTTAAAGTGGATCAGCTAGCAGTTTTGTGATGTATTGGCTCTAGTTATAAATAACATTGATAGCTAATATATTATAGTAATGTTTTTTGTACTTATTCATTCATCCTCTTGATTTTATATGTGTACCATTTATCCCAAATTTATCGTTATATGTACATCGTGTTTAAATAATTATGTTTACCATATATTTATCTATATAGAAAACGAAGCCTAATATATAATAAAGAAAACGTGAATCATAAATAGAAGCTAAACTAATGTATTTTGACCAAGTTGCACTGACGTGATTAATATTATTATTACTGGCTAAGCTATAACCTTAGTTGGAAAAGCAAGAGACTATAAGCCCAAGGGCTCCAACAGGATGAAATAGCCCAGTGAGGAAATGAAATAAGGTAATAAATAAACGATGTAAGAAGTAATGGAAATTGAAATAAAACATTAAACGTGTTAATACTCTTTCACAGCTCTATGCTAATATGTTATTGCAAAGCATTTCTTCTTATTCTATCATGTTGGTGAATGAATTGTCTGTATTATATCTATACGTATTTCTCTTCATAGTTTGAGCTGAAATAATTCTTAATGTCTTGAAGATGGAACTACGAAATAAAAAAAAAACTCAGCCTATCCAGAGAGAGAATTTTGCTTTTAAACCGAATTTAGTATTGACTGTTTGCTAAATAGTTTTATCAGTATTGATTTTGTAAAATTGGAATAACAATCCTAAAAGGTTGTTTAGGGAATAATTATTAAGGGATGATCAACTCTTGTTATTATAGTTAGTATGTTGGCTAGGGCATCAGCCACCCGTTGAGATACTACCACTAGAGAATTATTGGATCCTTTGACTGGTCAGATGATTCGCCATTGGATCCCTCTCTCAGGTTACGGTTTATTTTCCCCTTGCACACACACACACGCACACACACACACCGAATAGTCTGGCCTATTATGTCCACATTCTCCTTGGTCCTCGTACACCTGACAATAATGAAATTACTGAAGAATACTTCTTCGCTTTAGGTGTTAACTACTTGACTGTAATTGTTCAGTGGCTATTTTCCTCTTGGTAAGGATAGAAGAGAAACTTTAGCTAGGGTAAGCAACTCTCCTAGTAGGACATTCCAAAATCAAACCATTGTTCTCTAGTCTTGGGTAGTGCCATAACCTCTGCACCATCATCTTCCACTGTCTTGGTTAAAATTCTCTTGCTTATTTCTGAAAAATCTTGATTATAAATGAAAGATACGATTTAATGTTTTCTGTTCTTAAAATATTTTTTTTTATTGTTCATTAATTCTCCTGTAGTTTTTTTTAATTCCTTGTTTCCTTTCCTCACTGGGCTATTTCATCCGTTGAAGCCCTCAGGCTTATAGCATCTTGCATTTCCTACTAAGCTTTTAGCTTACCATGTAACAACAACAACAATAATAATAATAATAGTGTAAAAGTCAAAATGTTTCTGCAGTGTGCTGCCATCAATTGGCAGATAAAACAACTCACAATTACTTAGCTAATTGAAATAATTTTTTTTCTCTTTTTTTCATTTTTTTTTTTAGTCCAGCCATATCTTGTTTAATATCAATCTCCAACATTAATAAAAGATCATTAACGGGAATTATAATTTTGCGAGTTACAATTTGCCAGATCAAATTACAATAGCCCTTAAAGAACGTAAGTAATTCTTAACAAATGGCCAATTATCACAACAAGCAATTCAGGACTTCATTCAAATTTCTATCGGCCAAATGTCACTAGACGAAGGAGCCGGTTGTAAAGCCGGTTAGTTTAACCGGAATTCTAACCAGATTACTATACTTTGAACTGTCTGGTCTTGAATACTTTACTTCTTACTGTCTCCCTCTGCTGTGAACGTGCTAGTGTGTCAGGAAAATTATTTCTAAAACTCGAAAGAATTAAAACTATCAATTTATTTTAGCTTGAAAGAATAGAGTAAGATAATTTATTGAAAGACGTTTTGTTTGAAGTGATGGTAAAAATCACCATCATCATCTCCTCCTACGTCTATTGACGCAAAGGGCCTCGGTTAGATTTCGCCAGTCGTCTCTATCTTGAGCTTTTAATTCAATACTTCTCCATTCATCATCTCGCAATTCGCGCTTCGTAGTCCTCATCCATGTAGGTCTGGGTCTTCCAACGCTTCTAGTGCCTTGTGGAGCCCAGCTGAACGTTTGGTGAACTAATCTCTCTTCGGGAGTGGGAAGAGTATTGCAAAAAAGATCAGATTTAAAAAAAAAAAAAAAACTTAGATTTTCTGGAGGTGGAGAATAAGTCATCAGGAACTAGTTTTTTTCTCTTGATTTGCAACCTGGTGGTGAGTTGCTATCTACAAAACTGGTTCTTCTTCTGGTCTTGGGTAGTGCCATAGCCTCTGTACTATGTTCTTCCACTGTCTTGGGTTAGAGTTCTCTTGCTTGAAGGTACACTCGGAGACGCTTTTCTATCTAATTTTTCTTCCTCGTGCTTTGTTAAAGTTTTTGTAGTTTATTTAGGAAACATTTATTTCAATCTTACTGTTCTTAAAACATTTTATTTTTCCTTGTTTCCTTTCCTCACTCGGCTATTTTCCCTACTGGGGCACCTGGCCTTATAGCATCCTGCTTTTCAAATTAGGGCTGTAGCTTAGCAATTGATAATAATAATAATAATAATAATAATAATAATTCTTAAGAACTGAAGAGAAATTGGGAGGGGAACGAGAAATGAGAAAAAACCGAGAATTGAGAAGCGTTTGAACTGAGTATTTGAGAATTTAAGAGCAAATTATTCTATCTTGTTTCTCTTTCTCTTGTTTTGTTAAAGTTTTTATAGTTTATATAGGAGATATTTATTTCAATGTTACTGTTCTGAAAATGATTCATTTTCCTCGTTTCCTTTTTTTTCACTGGGCTATTTTCCCTGTTGGGGCCCCTGGGCTTATAGCATCCTGCTTTTCAAACTAGGATTTTAGCTTAACAAGTAATAAAAAAAAAATAATAATAGGGTTGTAGCTTAGCAAGTGCGAACTCCGTAGATGAAAATTATAGTCCCCCAAAACAGAGGTAATATCAAGAAGTAAGAAGGACTCAAGAAATCAAGAAATGAGAAGAAATTGAAAACTCGTCGGAACTGAGGGAGACAGACTACTTAGAAAAGGTAAAGTAGGCTAAAATAGTAGACTAATTTAAGTCTTGTCATTTAAGTACTGTTTATCTGTTACATATGTTGTTTCATAATTAGTTGATATCTGCTGTTGCAAAATTCTTCGTTGTTAACTCTTGGGAAAACAGTTGCAAGGGTAATTTCATAATTAGTTGATATCTACAGTTGCCAAATTCTTCATCATAAATTCTGATAGAATTTTGTTGTAAAGGGGAGTTTACAATTAGTTAATATCTACAGTTACAAAATTCTATATGAATCCTAATCGAAATTTAGTGCAAGGGGTAGTTTGCAATTAGTTAATATCCACAGTTGCAAAATTCTTCATTATAAATTATAATAGAAATTTATTGCAAGGGGTAGTTTGCAATTAGTTAATATCTGCAGTTACAAAATATTTCATAAATTCTGATAGAAATTTATTGCAAGGGATAGTTTGGAATTAGTTAATATCTGCAGTTGCAAAATTCTTCATTATAAATTCTAATAGAAATTTATTGCAAGGGGTAGTTTACAATTGGTTAATATCTGCAGTTGCAAAATTCTTCATTATAAATTTTGATAGAAATTTATTGCAAGGGATAGTTTGGAATTAGTTAATATCTGCAGTTGCAAAATTCTTCATTATAAATTCTAATAGAAATTTATTGCAAGGAGCAGTTTGCAATTAGTTAATATCTGCAGTTGCCAAATTCAATTATAAATTCTGATAGAAATTTATTGCAAGGGGTATTTTGCAATTAGCTAATATTGCAGTTGCAAAATTCTTCATTATAAATTCTGATAGATATTTATTGCAAGGAGCAGTTTGCAATTAGTTAATATCTGCAGTTGCAAAGTTCTATTATAAATCATGATAGAAATTTATTGCAAGGGGTATTTTGCAATTAGCTAATATCGTAGTTGCAAAATTCTTCATTATAAATTCTGATAGATATTTATTGCAAGGAGCAGTTTGCAATTAGTTAATATCTGCAGTTGCAAAGTTCCATTATAAATCATGATAGAAAATTTATTGCAAGGGGTTGTTTGTAATTAGTTAATATCTGCAGTTGCCAAATTCCATTATAAATTTTGGTAGAAATTTATTGCAAGGGGTAGTTTGCAATTATTTTATATGTGCAGTTGCAAAATTCCATTATAAATTCTGGTAGAAATTTATTGCAAGGAGTAATTTGCAATTAGTTAATATCTGCAGTTGCAAAATTCCATTATGAATCATGATAGAAATTTTTGCAAGGGGTTGCTTGCAATTAACTAATATCTACAGTTGCAAAATTCTTCATTATAAATTCTCGGATAAAAAAAATTAAAAGGGTGATTCTGCAGTTAATTAATAATTATTTAATGATTATTTAATGATTACTAAATAATTATTTAATAATTTAATGATTAATGATTTTAATGATTATTTAATAATTCAATAATTATTTGATAATTCTTCGTCTGTTTTTAAACTCTCCGGAAACCGTGTCATAATTTCATGAAGTTTAAATTCTTGTAAAATTGTAATTTAGGAAAAATAGGACTAATATCTCTCTCTCTCTCTCTCTCTCTCTCTCTCTCTCTCTCTCTCTCTCTCTCTCTCTCTCTCTCTCTCTCTCTCAATGACTCAGCAATTATTCTTCCCCCCTTTTTTTTCATTGTCAAGAGGATAAAGAAGAATGACTGGCAGTTATGGGGGAATTGAGTTGTGTAACAGGAAGGTTATAAAAGGGAAAAAAATATTATCTGTCCTATATAATAGAGCGAGTCTCTCTCTCTCTCTCTCTCTCTCTCTCTCTCTCTCTCTCTCTCTCTCTCTCTCTCTATATATATATATATATATATATATATATGTATGTATATGCTGTTTTGATGTATGTATGTATATATATATATATATATATATATATATATATATATATATGTATGTATGTATATGCTGTTTTGATGTATGTATGTATATATATATATATATATATATATATATATATATATATATATATATATTTATATATATATATATGTAAATATGTGTATATATATGTTTATATATCTATGTATATATATACATATGTGTGTATATATATATATATATATATATATATATATATATATATATATATCTTTCCGATCACACGCTCAGCTCTTCCCGTCCCTTAGGTAAGGGGGAGAGGGAATAGTCATATCTTGTTGAGAGCGGGGTGGTTGTGTGTTCAGATCGAAATATTAAGCAGTCCCTTTTTTCACGGGTCGCGTACACTAGTGTGACGTAAAGATAAATAAACCTCGTTGCTCCTACAGCTTAGTACCTACCAGATTATCTGTCTCTGAAGTAGAGTTGAAATAATCCCACCTGAATTCACTGCCCCACTGGCACGTGTGCCCTTGGAGAAGCGGTTTATTGGCCTTGGCCATATCTATGTTTTAGACCTCTTGGCATCGTCCTCAAGGGTAGAATGGACTATGATGGGAAACAGGCTTGTGATTTTTAGCGTTGATATTTGATTGTAGGCTTACATGGGTTCCTCACTTGAAAGCTTTACAAAGTAGTCTTGGGGCTCTGAATCTTCTGGTCAGTCTATAAAGGTCCACATGTGTGCATACACTGTTAAAAATTTGCATAAAAAAAAGGGAAATGCTTGGCAACCTTTATTCCAGGATTTTTACCGTTTTAAAAACTGATATATTGACTTAAATGAGCGACATAACGATCACCAACCCGTAAAAGATAATAACAATGTAAGGTAAAATTATGGTCGCCCATATTTTACTGAAATACGCATGAGAACAGTATATATTTTTTTTTAACAGTAGATATTAGAGAAACGAACTGGCTTTTTCATTATAGAGGCTTTTGCGTTAGTGCAGCTTGGCTTGTTAGGACTGTATGCTACGTATAGAATCAGGCAGATAAATAAGATAGAATAGCTCTCGAGTGTAGCCTCAAGCAAGAGAACTCTACCCCAAGACAGTGGAAGACCATAGTACAGAAGCTATTCCACCTCCCGAAACTAGAGCACAATGGTTTGATTTTCGAGTGTCTTCTTAGAAGAGTTGCTTCATTGCTTCCAATGAATAATTTTTTTCCACATTAATTTTTCTTTGTTGAACAAAAGGTTCCCATCAAAACAAAAAAAGATGATCTCTATACGTCAATTCACCATCAGATAAACAACGAAAGACTGAAGATATGAAGGCTTTCGAGAGGAAACTGAAGACTTTCTTTTTCTATAAGTGCTTCAATAATGTAGATATTGGATTGGCAAAAATATTAATTGATTTGAAATATATATTTGTATTTAGTTTCAACTCATTTTATTATACATTCATGATACCTTGGCGTTAAATTGCTAACAATATATGGCAGGAATGTAAGGTCTCTTACTACACTTACTTTACTTTAGTGCTTTTCTGGTTCCATACAGCAGGGGAACCCTACTCTCTACGAGATCTTCAGT
>NC_090727.1:124188399-124368399 GCF_036898095.1 Palaemon carinicauda | reverse complement strand
CTTATTCGATGAACCTCAGGATGACTCAAACTGCTTTTACAGGAAATAACGGAGAAATTGCTGTAAATATTTTCAACTGGGAAATAAGATTTAGATATTTTTCAAGGATACGCAATCTCTATGTCAACTACAGACAACCACCAAAATAAAATGGTTGTTAAACTAGAAAACAACAAAAGGAATTTGTCATTGCAATCTAGCAATTAGCAAAAGTATGTTGAAGGCAAATGCAAAGTTGTCGGGTTTAGATGTATGCAAAATTGTGCATATTTGAAGACAATACTCTGCTTAATAGGACAGTGAAAACCAGTAGAATTATTTTGAAAGTATTTGTTAGTCCAAACAGTTCAAAGTAAATATTTGCAGTAGTAGGTTTATGATAGTAAATTGAATCAATAATTATTATGGCAGTAAATATTGACATGTGTAGTGGAGAGATGGAAGTGATTAATTCATTTCAGTGTTTGTTAGTAAGTACAGTAAATAATAGTATGAAGGAGAAATTGCAGTTACAGAATTGGTGAATGGCCGGAGGGTGTTTAAAATATTGATAGGATCCTCTAATCATATTTGAAAGTTTAGATGGGCATTTATAAAAGGCTTGTTGAATCAATTGTTCTTTATGACTCTTGAGTATAAAGTACGAATAGGGAAGGAAATGATAAAATCAATGGATTGTGCAGTCAATGTGCATGTAGATACGGAAAAAATGAAAGAAACTATATATCATGTGCGAGGTGCCAGTTAGGTGATAACTGAGAGACGAGGTGAATGCAACTAACTTTATTTTAACAGACTGCGCGCTTTTATAAGAACAGTTTCTGTGGAAGAATAGACAGGCTTAAACCGGTTCTGTTAACAGAGGCGTAGACCAAGATATACAATAAAAAAAGAAAACACTGTTACAATATACGAGTGTGTGTGTGTGTGTGTGCGTGTGAAACACGTTGTGGTACAATCTTGAACTTGGTTAATTTAGCATGAATGGAGGATGATATATTTGTGAAAATGAGAACGCATGAAGAAGTTCTAATAGGTGAGAAGTTCTTACCTATTAGAAACACTTACTGAAAGATTGAAAATTCCAAGAAGTTGAACAAATGTCCTGAAAGCATTGTGGACAAGGATGGGTACGAGAAACTTATATGTATTGACGAGTGAGTGATTTTTTAAGTATATGAAGTAGATATTAAAGTCTAAATTTTGCTGATGAATTATTCCATTGCATGATTTGGCCGTTAAAGTAAGAAAGTGACAAGAAAAATGGCCAAATGATTATTATTATTATTATTATTATTATTATTATTATTATTATTATTATTATCTAAACTACAAACCTAGTTGTAAAAGCAGGATCCTATATGCCAAGGAGCTCCAACAGGGAAAAATAGCCCGGTGAGGGAAGGAAACAAGGAAATAAACAAACTAAAAGAGAAGTAATGAACAATTAAAATGAAATATTTTAAGAACAGTAGCAATATTAAAATAGATCTTCCATATATAAACTTAAAAAAAAACCTTTAGAAATGATGAAGAGAAATAAAAGGAACTTCACATTAAAGCCAATTATTATTCTCTCATCAATTATGAAAAGACCAACTCTGACCTTATATGCAATCACAGGAAATCCGCCATATCAGAAACAAAGCCACGAAATGAAGCTCTGTCAGCGTAATGGATTTAATAAGGCCAACTATTAATTAGCAGCATTGCATGTTTATGAGGATCGTGTTAAAGATTTAATTCGGTCACTTACCTTCATTACAGGAGGTTATATAAGGCCATGGCAAAGACAGAAGGTCTAAGCAGCCTTCGTTTGCTTTTCCAATTACTCCAATCTTTGTTTACATATTTTGTTATTCGACACGACTTTACAATCATAGAAAGCAATGCTCTTAGTATGATTGATGCAGATAAAGTGTTTTATATTGTAATAAGAACAAACTGAAATGACGAAGTTGAAATGGCATTCTTTATAAACTGATGGTTCGACAGTACGAAGCAGTACCAATTATATTGTTAATGTATAAAGAAAACAACAATACCAAAATAGGCAACGTAATTTCATAGAAATTATTATATGCTATAAATCAGTGATCAATGATTTGAAGAAAAGTATATGAAAAGAGCTGTTGCAACAATAGGAAAATGTATTGAATGTTAACATATATTCAATTTCCACAAAGAAATGATATCATGAGATGTTAATAATGGGAGTTGAACTGCTAATTACTATGCATTGGAACGCTATTATTATTATTATTATTATTATTATTATTATTATTATTATTATTATTATTATTATTACTTGCTAAGCTAACAACCTAGTTGGAAAAGCAGAATGCTGTAAGTCCGAGGGCTCCAAAAGGAGAAAATAGCCTAGTGAGGAAAGCAAATAAGGAGGCTACAAGTCATTATTCTTAGCTCTTGTTATGGATAATACCTTCAAATGTCATTTACTATTTCCAACTTAGAAAAAGATGAGTCCATTGTAGTTTGTGTATACATATGAATTGGTAGTTACGATGGATTATTATTATTATTACTATCCAAGCTACAACCCTAGGGTGAAAAGCAAGATGCTATAAGCCCAGGGGCTCCAACAGGGAAAAATAGCCCAGTGAAGAGAGGAAATAAGGAAATAAACAAGTGAAGAGAACAAATTAACAATTAAATCATTCTAAAAAAGTAACAACGTCAAAACAGACATGTCATATATAAACTATTAACAATATCAAAAACAAATATGTCATAAATAAACTATAAAAAGACTCATGTCTGCCTGGTCAACAAAAAAGCATTTGCTCCAACGTTGAACTTTTGAAGTTCTACTGATTCAAATACCCAATTAGGAAGATCATTCCACAACTTGGTAACAGCTGGAATAAAACTTCTAGAGTACTGCGTAGTATTGAGCCTCATGATGGAGAAGGCCTGGCCATTAGAATTAACTGCCTGCCTAGTATTACGAACAGGATAGAATTGTCCAGGGAGATCTGAATGTAAAGGATGGTCAGAGTTATGAAAAATCTTATGCAACATGCATAATGAACTAATTGAACGACGGTGCCAGAGATTAATATCTAGATCAGGAATAAGAAATTTAATAGACCGTAAGTTTCTGTCCAACAAATTAAGATGAGAATAAGCAGCTGAAGACCAGACAGGAGAACAATACTCAAAACAAGGTAGAATGAAAGAATTAAAACACTTCTTCAGAATAGATTGAAAATCTTAAAAGACTTTCTCAATAAGCCTATTTTTTGTGCAATTGAAGAAGACACAGACCTTATGTGTTTCTCACAAGTAAATTTGCTGTCGAGAATCACACTTAAAATTTTGAAAGAGTCATACAAATTTAAAGAAACATTATCAATACTGAGATCCGGATGTTGAGGAGCCACTGTCCTTGACCTACTTACAATCATACTTTGAGTTTTGTTATGATTCAACTTCATACCCCATAATTTGCACCATGCACTAATTCTAGCTAAATCTCTATTAAGGGATTCACCAACCCCAGATCTACATTCAGGGGATGGAATTGATGCAAAGAGAGTAGCATCATCTGCATATGCAACAAGCTTGTTTTCTAGGCCAAACCACATGTCATGTGTATATAGTATGAAAAGTAATGGGCCAAGAACACTACCCGGTGGAACACCGGATATCACATTCCTATAATCACTATGGTGCCCATCAACAACAACTCTTTGAGATCTATTACTTAAAAAATCAATAATAATGCTGAGAAACGACCCACCCACTCCCAACTGTTTGAGTTTGAAAACAAGGGCCTCATGATTAACACGGTCAAAGGTAGCACTAAAATCAAGGCCAATCATACGAACTTCCTGACCACAATCAAGGGATTTCTGTACAGTATTGGAGATTGTAAGAAGGGCATCACATGCTCCAAGGCCTTTACGAAAACCAAATTGCAAACTAGGGAGTATTTAAGACGTTTTGCCGGAAGACGTTCAAAAACTTTAGATAATATGGGAGTTATGGAAATTGGGCGGTAATCAGTGGGACTTGAGCTACCACAAACAAATTTACATAGAGGAGTAACAGTACCAATTCTCCAACAAGTGCTAAAAGCTCCTCTTCTTGCTGACTTGCGCAAAATAACTGATAACTTTGGAGCTAGGAAATCTGTTGTCTTTATAAAAAACAAAGGAAAATACCATTTGGGTCTACACTGTTTAAATTAGAAAGTTATTTGAATTCCCTTTAAAAGGGGAAAAGAAAGCTCATCACTCGGTTTTTTAAGTGTGCAATATTATATGCGGTAAAAGCAGCAACGGATTCTGCCGATAAAAAGCTAAACATCTAAACTCCGAATCTTTTATTAATAAAGTAAAAATACTTTTAGTTTTCCAACAGAAAGTTATAAAACGTTCTCAACAACCTGGTCTTGAAAGCCACAGCCTTCCCAGTAGAGAATATTTCATGGTTGATTTTTGAACACCAGTTCTCATGCAAAAGCCCTATTAACAAGGTTCAACCTCATCCTCTACTGTGGGTGAAGCTGTATAACATGCAGCTTTTGCCTTGAGAAGATGCATTGAATATCTCGGAATCTTTTCCAATTACTTTCAAGTTAGTTCAAGCATATTTCGCATTTCACATTCGTTATCGTAAACAACTAGCAAAACTCAGATAGAATTGCTATTTTCTTATCTGAGGATTTCCCCCAGTCAGGTTGCCATTCAGAATTAAAACTGCAACTCTTCCATCAAGTAATATGATACGCCATTATCAAGAATTTGCAAGAGGCCAATGCCAGGATTCAATCATGCTAAAGATATTTTAGGATAATCGTATTGACCTTTTTGGCTGCCAGCGATATTTTGCGCTGTTATATATTTACTAGTGAATCCGGCCCGTCAGAAATGACATCTAAATATTAGGTACATATGTACACTAACGCTCAGGCAGCCCCCTCTCACCAGGATAAGACTACTCCCTCTCCTCACTACCCAAGAGACGGAGAGAGCTGAGCGTGACCGGAGAGAAATATCTCTCTATCTACCTATATATATATATATATATATATATATATATATATATATATATATATATATATATATATATATATATATAAAGAGAGAGAGAGAGAGAGAGAGAGAGAGAGAGAGAGAGAGAGAGAGAGAGAGAGAGAGAGAGAGAGAGAGAGAGAGAGAAATTTGCTCTTTATTATTTAAGGAAGATTCCCCAAGCTATTTTGCTGTTTTTACAGCATTTCTAAATGTGTTTTTTATTTGAAATGTTTTGGAAATGAGGCATAAATTGATATGCCATAATTTATTGTGTATTTCTTTTGAATTCTTTTGCATCAATTTTCTATTCACTTGTCATTGTTTTGTTTATTCTGCAATCATTTTAATGTTCTGCGCTTTTGATTTTAATACTCATTGTGTTTAGGCTTTGCTAAGTAAATTAACACTATTGACAGTTTTTTATGCTACTCTTTACACACACACACACACACACACACACATATATATATATATATATATATATATATACATACATACATATATATACATACATATCTAAGAGCGAGGATAACACACCACCCGGATTATTTAATTATTTATCTATCATTATTTCTTCTCCCTGAATAAACCCCTCTAGAGATTAGACCTATATGGTGGGTGGTCTTTTTTTCCTATGTCACTTCGTTCGGCGACACTTCGTCCACGTCTTTTTGTCCAATATAGGCAACGTTGAATATAATCTAAGCTTCGGCTTATAATAATTTATTGCAAGTTTCAAAACCACGACAATAACTTTTGCTTTATACACAAAACGACATAAGCAAAATCATATAATAACTTTGAATTCAAAACCCAAATGCATAATTTGTTATCATTAGACTACAGGACTAAGCTTAAATTATTTCCCCTCTTGACGCCCTCTTCCTCACTCAGACATTAACGCATTTCTTTTCTTTTTTTTCGATTTTTTTATCGCTCTGATATGTTTCTATAATATTTTTTTCATAAAAGTAGACCAACGTTGTCTCATACAAACACACACGCTTGTCCGACGCAAACATTTATAAGCATCACCAGTTTCCCACACCTCTAAGAGAGAGAGAGAGAGAGAGAGAGAGAGAGAGAGAGAGAGAGAGAGAGAGAGAGAGAGAGAGAGAGAGAGAGAGAGAGAAAGGAGAATTCAGCACCAGACTAAAGAAAGCCTGTTGCTGTTTTGCTGGATAACCGGGGGACGTCAGTAGCAGGATACTCTCTTTCTATCCTGCCTGTCTCAGAACCCCAAACCGAGAGGTAGTCCTGAATCGGAAGACACCTAAGAGAAAGGATCCTCAACGGAGTCGATTTCTTAGGGCTTGACCCGAACCAGGACTCTCGGAAAACCCGAGTCTCTTTACTTCAGGTTATCCAGGAAACTAGAGACATCACTGCCATTACTGGTCGGAAAATATTTTCCAATTTAGAAGACTCAAACATTTTATGCAAAGTTTATAGATTTGTTAATAAATTCCCTAATTTCTTATATCGGTTGATGATTAAGAATTTAGTTGCCTTTACTGCTAATTATTATTACAGCTACCTATGAATTTTAGATTTTTTTTTTATCAAATAAATCAGTAATATGATGGGCAAGAAGAGGCACCCGGGGAGATACTACTGCCAGAGAGTTATTTGGTACTGTGATGGCAAGATAGTACTACACTGGATCCCTCTCTGGCTAAAGCTCATATTTTGTTTGCCTAATTTTCGAGTTAACACAATACTAATCTCTCCATTATTCTTTTAAAGGCCAAGACTGAATAACAATATTTTTTTTTCCAAATTTGATTTGAAAAAAGTTTGTCTTTAAAATCATTGATTAAAGATTTGGTGTTAATGTACTGTACATAAGATGAAGAGAATATAAATAGATGGAGAGAGTTGACTCGAGCGGCCGACCCTGCTATACAATGGGAATAATAAAGTTAAAAGAAAGAGACAGTTACTTGAATAGCTGAGCCAATCTATAGTCTACGCTTTGCAATTAGAACACAACTGCTAAGAACCTTCTTTTTTTTTTAATTATGGCTCAGCAATAGCTTATTCGGAGGCAGCGGGTTCTCTGGTGTGTTGCAAGAAGTCTAAAATGATTAAAACATTATTTACATGAACAGTATCATGTCGACCTTTCAGGGGTCGGAAATATAGTCTGAACTCTATGTCACTGAGATATTCTTTAAAGATACAAGACTTTTCACCCTCAACTTCATTACACCTTATTTGTTAGGCCTATGAATATTTTCATTCCTTAACTTGAATATCCAGCCTAGAATATCCATCGAACAGTCACAAATAATTTCCAAAATTTCACTATAACTGTTGTTTGTTCGTAACTATGACGGTCTACGTTCAAACAATATTTATATACCATGTTTAATACAATTCTTTGGACACTTCCATTTTACAGAATATGAAGTGTGAAGTGGATGATGAATGGAGAAGTATTGATTTAAAAGCTCAAGATAGAGACGACTAGCGAAATGTAACCGGGGCCCTTTGCGTCAATAGGTGTAAGAGGTGATGAGGATATATATAATGAATTTACATTGAAACGCTTTAATGTAAAGATAATAAAACTGGTAATTTTTATTTATGAAAATTAACTTCACTGAAAATAGTTCTTTCACATCGAAAAAAGCCATAGACCTACAATGCAACGCTTAAAACATATCGATACAGAAGCTGTAATGTCATATAGGCCTAAGATGCAACGCTTAAAACATAGATGCAGAATCTCTAATGTCATATACGACTACAATGCAATGCTTAAAACATATAGATGCAAATGCTGTAATGTCATATAGGCCTACAATATCAAAAATTTTAAGTAATTTTTATTTTTTCTAACATACTTACCGAGAACTACTTTCTTAGGAGTTACCTGTAATCTCTCTACCGACCAGAGTTTTGTGTAGGGTACCCTCAATCCCGTTTTCTATGGAGGCCTACCTCGGCATTAAAGAATGTGCCCCGAGGGTAGGCTTAGCGCTAGGTTGATGTCCACTTCGGTCGAAATCTTCAGTAAGTTCTATTGAAGTAGCACAATACTTGCAAGGGAAGAGAGGCATTCGGGGAAGGAAGGGAGGGCCATTACCCGAAAGTAGTTCACGGTAAGTATGATAGGAAAAATAAAAATTACTTAAAATTTTTGATTTGTTCCAACACGAATACTTACCTCGAACTACTTTCTTAGGAGACTTATACTTTAGGAGGCGGGAGTGCTATTCTGACCTACAGACCCAGTAAGCGGAGGCCAAGAAGCCTAGGTATAACGGTACATACTAGAAAACGGACGAGAGGGTAACTACACAAAGAGCTCACGTTAGTGTCTAAGTACTCACCCTTTGAAAAAACTTCTTCTGATGTTGCATCCAGTAACGTAGTCGTGAAGAACGTATTATCCAATGGTACAAGTTGGTAATCCCCGATGAGGATAGGGAGCAACTGGGTAGGATGAAAGGAAACGCACCTGTGTCTCCCGGTTGCTATCCGTGATTGAGCCTGGGGCTTTTACCGTTAAACCACTTGGAGGGCGGAGATGACTGTTCCAATGGAGAACCCGTCTAAGGACTTCCTCGAGTAGTCCTTGAGGTAATGGGCAGTAAAGGTCGACTGGTTCGACCAAGTACCTGCCCGAAGGATCTGACCCACTGCCATGTTTTTCTCAAAGGCTAAGGACGTGCTCAGGCCTCTGATGTCATGAGGTCTGGGGGCGCCTGGCACGGCCAGGCCTTCTTCCTTGTAGGCTCTGGCAATAACTTGTCTCAACCAGAAGGAAATGGTGTTCTTGGATACTTGCTTCTTAGTAACACCCGTGGAGACGAAGAGGCTCTTGATGCCTGGCCGAAGATGAGCCGTTCTTTCAAGGTATTTTCTAATGGTCCGGACAGGGCATAATTTCAAATCCTCCGAATTACCCGTCTTAGGGATACCTGGTATGGAGAAACCTTCGAACTTCGGATCCCAGACCGCTGGGTTCTGGGTCTTCGCCACAAAAGAAGGAACGAACTTGAAGGATACTTCTTTCCACCCCTTCGAATGAGAGACGTCATATGACAGCCCATGGATCTCACCTACTCTCTTAGCGGACACCAAGGCCAGCAAGAAGACTGCCTTGAGAGTGAGATCCCTGTCCACGATATCTTTCAAAGGTTCAAAGGGGGGGGCCACACAACATCTTCAGGACCTTAGCTAAGTCCCACTGGGGCACCCTACTCGCTTGTGGGGGGCAGGACTGCTCAAAGCTCTTGACAAGCATCGCTATGTGCCTAGAGGCCCCCAGGTCGATGCCCTTCAGGAGGAAGACTTGGCCTAAGGCGGCCCGTACCCCTTTTATGGCTGGGATTGACATTCCCATTTTATCTCTGAGAAATACCAGAAAATCCGCTATGTCCGGGACAGAGGCATTGAGGGGCTTTATGTGCTTCGCAGCGCACCACTTCGTGAAGGAGGCCCACTTAGCTTGGTAGACCGCAGCTGAAGACTTTCTCAGGTATAGCGACATTCTCTTAGCAGTGGATGAAGAATATCCTTCCTTCTTCAGGAGTCGCTCGATAGTCTCCAGGCGTGAAGACGTAGGGACTGTGGGTTGTCGTGGAGCCTGAGAAAATGAGGTTGATGTAAAAGGTCTGACCTGTCGGGTAGAGGCCACGGAGGTTGACTCGCCAGGTCTTTTAGGTCCGCGAACCACTCTCTCTCCGGCCACCAGGGCGCTACCAAAGTCATTTTTAAGTTTCGGGCTGCCCTTACTCTGTTGAGCACCTGCCTTATCAACGTGAAAGGGGGAAAGCGTACACGTCTAGATTGTCCCACCTGTGCTGAAAGGCGTCTTCCAAGGCTGCCTTCGGATCTGGTACAGGAGAACAATATACGGGGAGTTGGGCGTTCAGTTTGGTTGCAAAGAGGTCCATCACCGGGGAACCCCAACGTTGGATGATGAGCTTGGCTACTTCTGGGAGGAGGGACCACTCTGTCCCTACTATTTGGCCCACTCTGCTGAGACCGTCGGCCAGCACGTTTTTCTTCCCGGGAATGAACCTTGCTAACAACACCACTTGGTTCTCTTCTGCCCAATCTAGAATCTTTATGGTGAGATCGCACAACTCCTTCGACTTCAATCTTCCTTGCTTCTTTATGTATGCTACTACCGTGGCGTTGTCGCACATCAACGCCACGGTGTTTCCCCTTAGAAGATCTGCGAAGTGTAGGCAAGCCTTCTGGACTGCCTTCAACTCCAGGACATTGATGTGGAGTTCCTTTTCCCCGTCCATCCAGGTTCCTCGCGCTGTCTCGTCGAGGAGATGGGCTCCCCATCCTTGGTTGGAGGCGTCTGTGAACAGTAGTAACTCGGGGGGGGTCGTTCGCGAAGGGCATCCCCTTGAGTGAGTTCGACCGGCAATGCCACCATTCCAGGGAGGGCCTCATGTTTGGTAGAACTTGGATTAGTACTTGTTGCGAGTCCAGTTGGCACCAGAGGTTCTTCAGGTTCCATTGCACGGCTCTGAGTCTTACCCTCCCCTGGGGAACCAGTTTCTCCAACGACACCAGGTGCACTATCAGTCTTTGCCAGTCTTTTGCTCTCCTGGGACGCCCCGATAAGAACAGGCGAATGATTTCCATGAGGTTGTTTATTCTGTCTTACGAAGGGAAGGCTTTTCCCAGAATGGTATCTAGAGTCATTCCCAAGTAGGTCATTCTGGTGGATGGGGATAGGTTTGATTTTTCCGGGTTGATCACGATGCCCAGATCCTTGCAAAACTGGAGGAGTTTCATCCCTTGTTCCTCCAAGAGGTCCTTCGAGGAGGAAAGAAGCAACCAGTCGTCCAGGTATCGGATGAGGCGAATGCCTCGTTCGTGAGCCCACACTGAGACAGTCGTGAAGACTCTCGTGAACACCTGGGGCGCTGTTGACAATCCGAAACAAAGGGTCTTGAATTGCAGGATCTGGGAACCCCATTTCACCCGGAGAAACTTTCGACTCGAGGGGTGGACCGGAATTTGGAAGTAGGCGTCCTTGAGGTCTATGGTCATCATGTAATCTTTCTCCCTCAAGGACAGTAGGACTGACTTCGGAGTGTCCATTTTGAAATCTGTCTTCTTGATGAACTTGTTGAGAGCCGACAGATCTATAACCGGCCTCCACCCCCCGTCGCCTTTTCTACCAGGAACAGGCGACTGTAGAAACCCGGGCCTGGGTGAAGAATTTCTTCCATGGCGCCCTTCTCCAACATGGAGGACACTTCCTCTTGAAGGGCGGTCTTCTTCAACGGGTCCTTGGGAGCCAGCCATTCCGCCCGGCTGGCCGGGATTAGAGGGGGTGGTTCTGCTAAGAACGGCAGTCTGTAGCCCTCCTTCAGTACGGACACTGTCCAAGGCTCTGCTCCGTGAGCCTTCCATGCTTGCCAATGTAGTCTGAGGCATCCCCCAACCCGAGGCTTGGGCGGGGATAGGGGGCCTCTCACTCTATCTCCTTCTGGAGGAGCGGCCTGAACGGCCTCTCCTAGAGGCAGAATAACCTGTTCTAAAGGAGGTTGAAGATGCTGGAGCCCCCCTACGGGGGGGCTGAGGCGCTGAGGACCAGGAGGAAGAAGGAGCCTCTCTCCTTGTCGTGCTGGGAGAGGCCTGAGCCGTCGCGGCACTGTCTGAGACGGACCTCTTGTAGGGCGGTCTCCTTGTAGGCGTAGGCCTGGGGGTGTTCAAATCTTTCCTCTTCGAGACCTTCTCCATAATGGTCTCTAATTCTTTTAAGGGGAACAAGGAGTCACCCCACAAGGGCAGGCTCCTCATGGCCCGAGCTTCCCTGTCTGGGACCTTCCGGGACACCTTAGCCAGGATGGTGTCTCTCTTGCGGAGTACCCAATTCGCTGTCAAGGCGAGAGACTGGTACGTCAAGAACTTTAAGGTTTTACCCCCGGAGGTAATAAGTTCCCTCAGGAGGTTCTGCTGTTCCGGGTCCGCGGGGTCGAACGAGGCTTGCACTCCTACTAAGGTGGAAGCCCACCAGTACAGCCAAGAGGAGACGTGCACCAGGTCCCTCGACATTTCTTCCATCATGGAGGCCTCCGATGGAGAAAAACAAACTGGGGCCAAAGAGGCTCTATCCTCCGAGACGCCTTGACTCAGGATGTCAAGGGAAGGTTCTACTTTACAGGGGCCTGGCCGACGCCCTTCCGGTATATATACCTTGCCCTGAGTCTTGAGACCCTGGAGTAATTTTGAAGAACTCTGAGTTTTGGGGGCCTCGGCATTACTAGCCACCACTTTGTCAACATATTCTTGCCCTAGGACCAGATCTCGGGCTAGAGGAAGAGCTAGAGAGGTCTTAGGTTGGGTAGGGGCCTGCATTAGCCGTATAAGGCTGGACCTCCAGTAGTCTTCGTCAGTAGCTACAGGTTCTTCAATTTTATGGTGCCTCCTGATAAGGCCAATCACCCTTCTATAGGCCGAGTCCTCCGTTGGGGAACCCTCCCTACCGTCAGCCGAGGTCTCGGCTTGAGACCGGGGAGCCGGGTCGCCGGGCACACCCACCGGACGTCTTGTTCTTGGAGCCAGGGGCGCCGCCCTACCGAGGTACTGGACTTCTTCGGCGGAGGCGTCCGCACCAGGGGCAGGGGTTAATGCAGGCATCGTCGACTCAGCGAGGACTCTCGTCCGCTCAAGGTCTCTGGGGGACGAGGACGCGGTTCCCGTGGGCTGACCCGACAGCGGGAACCGTTCCTTCCGACCCGAAGGCCGCACCAGCTGGGCTGGTTCGGCCAGGCTGCCTGAAAGGAAGCGCGGTTCCCCCCGCTGGGCGGGGTGAACCGGAGGTTTCGAGGTCTTATGCCTGCCTGTAGAGTCCTTCTCGCGAACTTGCTTGCGAGGGTCAAAACCGTGTTTGGAGGAAGATATCCTTGGCGAGAACTCCTTGGACCGGCGGTCCGGGGAACAACGTACCCCTGTCTCACGGGGTACGAAGACCCAATCGCCATCCGGTGACCTACTCCTTCTGTACTTTCGTCTTGGAGAGCGGGAGCGTTTCCTGCTGTAACCGGAGCGCGACCTTGAACGGGAACGCCTGCTCCTGGACCGCTCTCTCCGACGGCGACGTTTTCTCCTGGCGTCTTCCGCCGACGAGTAATACTCCTCTGAAGAGCCCGACGACACTGCACTTACCGTACGGCGGGCGGGAGCGGGGACCGCGGGCGGGAGCGGGGACCGCGGGGGACTTCGTGACTCGTTGAGTGCCCGAGGTAGACGGTTGAAGGAATTCTTCGGGGACTTCCGTGAGAGGGGTCAGGAACGATGATCGACGCCCAACGCTAGGAAACCATGGATCCAGGCCCTCTTCCATTCGCAACGGCGACCTACCTGGTGTCTTCGGAAGCTTCCAACCGAAGGCATCACTCCCCGTAGAACCTAACTTACCCTGGTTGTCGCCGCCTGCCGAAGACCCTGAAACACAGGCCCACGAAGGGGGCAAAGACACAGAGACAACGTTACTACCCCACAAGGGGTCATCGGAGGACATGTGCCCCCCGAGCACAAGGGCCGAGTCTCCGGACGCACTGCTGGGCTCTTCACTAGCCCTAGAAGGACCCGCAACCCCCACTGCACATTCACTAGATTCTTGGGGAAGATCGCTCTGTTCTTTCCCCACGACAGACTTACCTCGGCCCCTACTCTGTGTAGGGGACGGCGAAACAGAGGCCCCGTCGGACCGTTCACTGGGTGATGGTAGCGGCGAAGTAACGCTAGCCTTCCTGGGGGAACGTTTCGACGATTTTCTCTTCTTAGTTCCGTAACGTACCCACTGGATATCACTCCAACCTACACACTCGGGGCACGTATCCGATGATGAACAAACCTTTCCCCTACAGGAAGAGCAAAGGGAGTGAGGGTCCACTTCAGGCTTGGAGAGGAACGCTCCACACGATTTACCGGCTCTAGGCCCAGGACAACGGCGGATTTGCTCCATACTGCACAAACGCAAGACACAGGCACGCAGGGAATCAAGGAATACACTGGGTAAGCACAAGGGTGGAAGGTGAACACACAGGAACACCCGGGAACAGTACACAGGAAACACAAGTTACCACGCGGGAAACACGTGGGACACACACAACGCACACAAAGGATCGATAGAGAACGAGAGCGACGTGTTGACACGTCGCGACCAGAGAACTTACTGAAGATTTCGACCCAAGCGGATATCGACCTAGCGCTAAGCCTACCCTCGGGGCACATTCTTTAATGCCGAGGTAGGCCTCCATAGAAAATGGGATTGAGGGTACCCTACACAAAACTCTGGTCGGTAGAGAGGAGATTACAGGTAACTCCTAAGAAAGTAGTTCGAGGTAAGTATTCGTGTTGGAACAAACAACAGTTAAAACATAAAACAGTTAAAAGGAAAACATGACGGTGTTTTTATGCTTTGACATCTCCGCACTTGAAGAATAATCTCCAACCAAAGGAGGAGGCAAGAAAAGACACAGTCCTTTAGACCTATTCAATACGAGCTGGCAGTTAACTGACTTATGAAAACTCGCTTATCAAGCCATTTTCTAATCTTGCTTTCTAATTTGGCCCTTTTCCTTATTTCTTCATCTGAGGCTTTGATCTAACTGATTTTATTCTTTTATTAGCATATTTAAATTGTCTATGGATAATTGAAACACAGGATTTCCTCTGTTCCTTTCATGTAGCCGCTTCTCTCACTCCGAGCACCTCCCACAGAAGCAAATTATCTCCTCGATTTCAAGGACAAAAATGCTTATACAATTAGTTATCCTATATACAAATAATTAAATCCTTTAGTAAATATATATTATTTCGATAAGTGTATAATTCACATTAGTTTTGGAATGAAATTTAAATTTTGAGGCTTTTATAATTTAAGAATCGCATAGAAATTTAAAATATCGATATATCATGAAATTATTTTGATCAAAGGTTTCTGCGCGTGGAAGTCGTTTATCTTTTCGAAACCTAACCTTTCTTTACCTCTATAGTTAAGCAACCAAAACTGTTTCTTATTTTAATCATTAACTCCGTCTTTTAAATAATACATTCTATTACTATTACGATTCCTTCCGACTTTTTGCTAGCTCCCTCCCCCATCAGCTAGCACACACATACACACACTCTCTCTCTCTCTCTCTCTCTCTCTCCTGCTTAAGGGCCCGGCCAGACCAAGCGCGGCTAGCGGCGAGGTTAGCGGCAAGAGGTTATGGCGGCAAATTGAAACCTTAGGTATCTTATGTAGGTCTCCTGCTTAAGGGCCCGGCCAGACCAAGCGCGGCTAGCGGCGAGGTTAGCGGCAAGAGGTTATGGCGGCAAATTGAAACCTTAGGTATCTTATGTAGGTGGCCAGCTAGCGGCGAGGTTAGCGGCAAGAGGTTATGGCGGCAAATTGAAACCTTAACCCCGCCGCTAGCGCTGGCCACCTACATAAGATACCTAAGGTTTCAATTTGCCGCCATAACCTCTTGCCGCTAACCTCGCCGCTAGCCGCGCTTGGTCTGGCCGGGCCCTTAAGCAGGAGCTTCCCGCGCCTCCTATCTGGCCACCTACATAAGATACCTAAGGTTTCAATTTGCCGCCATAACCTTTTGCCGCTAACCTCGCCGCTAGCCGCGCTTGGTCTGGCCGGGCCCTTAAGCAGGAGTGAGAGAGAGAGAGAGAGAGAGAGAGAGTTACAAGGATTTTGAATGTCCTAAAGACCTTTTCATCTTTCCATGTGGACTCCATTTGCTCTTGGGTGGTAGAGCAATTCACATTAAGTATTTAGAGAGTTCTTATGATCTTGTCTAACTTATTCTTGAGCTTGTTTACCATATTACTGTATACATCCGCTGGAAGTCTATTCCATGTATTTGCTATTTTGTATGTAAAGAAATTGCCACATTGAGTGGTGGTGTATCTTTTCAATTCCAGTTTGTATCCATTACCTCTGGACTGATTTGTGCTAAGTGCTAATAGATTGTTGTAATCTATATTTGTTATTCCTTTAAGAATTTTGAATGCCTCTATTAACTGTCCCCTTAGTCATTGAGTTTGTAGTTCAAACGTTCCATCCTCCATCTATATCCAAATTGCCTTTCTGTTCAAACTAGTTTGGTGGGCCTAGCTTGTACTGCTTCCTGTCTATCTATATTCTGAATACTCTACTTGGGGCCCAATGTCTTTGTTTCTGTATCTGAATTGTCTCTTTATGTAACCTAATAGTTTTTATACTTGCTTTCCAGCTTTTATGCTCTGTTTGGTTAACTTCAAATCCTTGCTGATAATAATACCAAGATCTTCCTTCTGGTTCACACTTTCTATTTCATTTCCCATTTATTATTCCCATTGTATAACAGGGTCGGCCGCTCGAGTCAACTCTCTCCATCTATTTATATTCTCTTCATCTTATGTACAGTACATTAACACCAAATTTTTAATCAATGATTTTAAAGATAAACTTTTTTCAAATCAAATTTGGAAAAAAAATATTGTTATTCAGTCTTGGCCTTTAAAAGAATAATGGAGAGATTAATATTGTGTTAACTCGAAAATTAGGCAAAGAAAAGATGAGCTTTAGCCAGAGAGGGATCCAATGTACAGTATTGTCTTCAGAGCCATGCTCTTTGGACTAAACATAGCCCCAAGGATCTTCAGGAAACTTGCAGACGCAGTCGTTCAACAACTACGCCTAGAAGGTGTTCAGGTAGCAGCATACCTGGACGACTGGCTGGTGTGGGCAGCATCCAGGACAGCTTGTCTGCAAGCATCCAAGAAGGTGATCCAGTTCCCGGAACATCTGGGATTCAGGATCAACTTCAAGAAGTCTTGACTCTCTCCAGCTCAGGAGTCACACTGCCTCTCCATTCCCCCAGGAAAGAGGAGAGAGATTGTGGGGTTTGTTAAGAGACTACTGAAATCCGACAGGATCTCAAGATGCCAACAGGAAAGAGTACTGGGCTCTCTCCAGTTCGCAGCAGTAACAGACCCAGTGCTAAGAGCACAGCTGAAAGATGTGTCAGGAGTCTGTAGAAGATACGCATCAAACGCTCGTAGAGATCTAAAAAGACCGATACCGACCTTACTACGATCACTTCTCAAGCTGCGGTCGAAGGCCAAGAACCTATCGAGGACTGTACCCTTGGAACCACCTCCACCATCGGTGACCATCCACACGGATGCCTCGACTGAAGGATGGGGAGGTCACTCCCATCAAAGGAAAGTCCAGGGGACTTGGTCTTCTCTGTTCAAGACCTTTCACATCAATATTTTGGAGGCCATGGAAGTCCTCTTGATGTTGAAAAAACTCTCCCCTCGCAGATCAGCCCACATCAGGTTGATCTTGGACAGCGAAGTAATAATGAGATGTCTGAACCGACACAGCTCGAGATCGCCCCATATCAACCATGTAATATTAGCCATCTTTCGTCTAGCGGAAAAGAAGAGATGGCACTTATCAGCAGTTCACCTACAAGGGTTCCGCAATGTGACAGCGGACGCTCTATCCAGGCTCAAGCCGATAGTCAGAATGGTCCCTAGACGCAGACTCATTCTCCTTCATCTTGGAACAAGTCCCGGAACTGCAGATCGACCTCTTCACGACGAGCGACAACAAGAAACTACCTCGATATGTAGCCCCATACGAGGACCCTCTAGCGGAGGCAAACGGACGTCATGTCCCTCGATTGGAACGAATGGACCCAGATTTACCTGTTCCCTCCTGCTGAAGGTCCTCAAAAGGCTGAGATCCTTCCTTGGAATGGCAGCTCTAGTGGCTTCCAAGTGGCCCAAGAGCAACTGGTTTCCTCTGATAATGGAACTGAAGCTGAGGCTGGTCCCTCTACCGAACCCAGCACTATCTCAACGGGTTCAGAGTCGACTGTCTTCGCTTCGTCACAGAGAACCCAAAACCTTCATCTCATGATTTTCTCGCCTTAGTGGTTAAGAAAAGATTTGGGATCTCAAAAGGCAATACAGTATAGACTTCTTAGAAGAATACAAGTCCAAGTCAACCAGAAGACAATATGAATCGTCTTGGAAAAAGTGGGTTGCTTTCATTAAAGCAAAAGGACCGAAAGAAATCTCAATAGACGTTTGTCTGTCCTTCTTTATCCACCTTCATGAACAAGGTCTGGCAGCCAACACGATAACTACGTGTAAATCGGCCTTGACTAGACCTCTTCTATACGCCTTCCAATTGGATCTGACGAACGAAATCTTTAACAAGATCCCGAAGGCATGTGCTAGACTTAGGCCTGCAGTTCCTCCAAAGCCCATTTCATGGTCCTTGGACAAGGTCCTACATTATGCTTCAACCGTGAACAATGAAGATTGTTCTCTTAAGGATATAACCCAAAAAGTTATTTTCCTGTTGGCTATAGCCTCAGGGGCTAGAGTTAGTGAAATAGTAGCCCTATCCAGTAACGAGGGCCATATTAAGTTCACAGAAGTGGGAGAACTGAATCTTTTTCCTGATCCAACATTTCTCACCAAGAACGAGCTACCCACTAAGAGATGGAGTCCCTGGAGAATCTGCTCTCTGAAGGAAGATGTCTCTCTGTGTCCAGTAGAATGTCTAAGGGTCTATCTTCGAAGAGCTAAAGACTTCAGGGGAGGACAGCTCTTTAAAGGAGAAACATCAGGATCAAACTTATCCCTAAAACAACTGAAGGCGAAGCTCACCTACAGTACTTCATTCGCAGAGGAGATCCTGACAATCCACCCGCAGGTCATGATCCAAGGAAAATTGCTTCATCACTGAACTTTTTTCAGTATATGGACTTTGAGCGTCTTCGCTCATATACTGGATGGAAGTCATCCAGAATGTTCTACAAACATTATGCGAAGCAAGTGCAGACTGAAGCATTATGTGGTGGCAGCAGGTAGTGTATTAAAACCTGTCATCTAGTACTGCGATGAACAGTGAATTGATTGGGACTATCAATTAGGGTGAAAAGGTGTTGACACCTTCCAGTGCAATACCTTTTAAGTGAGTATCACCATGGTGACACTAAGACTGTTCAAAACCTCAGGTATAGAATTATACAGATAACAATTGTGCCGTGTGTACATTGTACACAGTGTTGATAATATACAACATTTACAGAAAATTATATTGGAAAATTTTATCAATTTTTCAAATTTCATAGTGGCACTAATCATTTCTTCCCTTTCAGGTAGAAAACTTTTCTGTTTAAAGTTGTATGTATAATTCCCTTAATGTTACACTTGTTATTCTATTTACTCATTTATCGTAAATAAATGTCTATTGAAGTGTAATTGTGTCTTATTTCGCCCTGCAATTAGCACAATAAACATAGCCATAGTTCTCATATTATTGTATGCTTACAAACAATGGATATAGTTTATACTTATTGTTCCGACAACATATACAAACCGTTAGACTTTTGTATATCTAGTTGATACTTATGTTTGTTCCTAAAATATATGCAAACCTTGAGACCCCTTTTCTACTGTCTAGTATAACTCTTCCCTGAAGGGGGCAGGAAGCCCTAACATTATCCATGATTAGTGGTAATGACGTATAACGGTAACGTCGTGTCTCAATGGTCCAGATGACCATAGAAAAAATTGCCCCAAGGTTAAGGCACCTATGAAAATCCACAGATACAGTACTTTCTAGTAATTCTCTGGTAAACTTCCAGCAGGACGACATGGCTTGAGCCCAGAAAACGGATTTTGCAGCAAAGCGAAAAATCTATTTTTGGGTGAGATGGCCATGTCGCCCTGATGGACCCGCCCTCCTTTTCCATAGAAAAGGCTTAGGCAAGATCCCTCCCGAAACTACTATATCTGTAGCACCATGCTCAATGCCACAAGGAATGAGCCCCATCTTGGATCCTTGTAGTACAGGAGGAAGGGTAACCTTTATAACAGCTCCCCTTCAGTTTCGCCACTCTTCCCCCTCGAAACGAAAATGCGTCCCCTGATTTTATGCGATATCCTTAAGAGAAATTTTAAGGATATTCGCGCCAGGAGTTAGAATTCTGGAGATCTAAAGGTCAATTCTCTGGGAATATCACTGTAGCCAAATATCCCTTAGAAAGCTACCAATAGGAACCTTCCATCAGGACGACATGGCCATCTCACCCAAAAATAGATTTTTCTCTTCGCTTCAAAATCCGTTTAGGGTGTCTTTGGATCCCATACATATGGTCCAAGACCGTGTCCCTGCCTTTCTGAGGAGCTCTCTTTGGGTCAGAGAACCCGTTGATCGCCCTCATGCAAGCTAGGAATTGCTGGAAAACGTACTTGGACTTCCAACGCTCTGCTTTGAACTGGAACTTAGGACTCCCTGCCTTGGGGAAGTTTTCATCATCAGAGTCAAGGAAGTCATCCACCTCCAAGCTCTCACCCAAAGGAGCCTGGGGTGGGACAAAGCCATCAACTAAAGGGGGGTCATGTGAGGATCCCACTGCATGAGAGCCTCCCATGCCTTGGTGTTCTTGGGAACCGTCTTTGTATCCTTAGGCTCCCTACGGGACGTCAAATTTTCCTCCAGTAGGGAAGGTCTGGATGGTGCCTGCCATTCCTTAGGGACCTTATCCTCTCTTGCTCAAGGTTCATCGTCCTACGACGGTGGTCTGGAGACGGGCCGTAGTTCAGTGAGAACTACCTCGATAGGAGACAGACGGAAGTAAGGCCCATGAGATATCTCGCGAGGAGAACCTAAGTCCCTACTCACTCGAGGGTGGAGAAGGTCTACGTGAGGAGGAGTTTGTTTCGGCATCCTCCTCCTCTGTTTCGCCGTCATGATGAGCATCAGTTCCAGGGTATTGAAGTCCTGTGTAAAGGGTCCCTTGCCCCTCTATCTACCAATGGGATAGAAGGACATCAGTGAGACTAGGTCCCTAGCGGAAGCAGGTCTCTTGCTGGGGTCAGTTGGAAAGAGAGAGAGAAACGAAGGAAACGGACTTCTCCAACAAAATCACAGGAGTAGAGGCTATAACGGGCCTCTGGCTAGGAGAAATCTGCGCCCACTGCGAAGTGTCTACCATTCCCATTTTGACCGCCATAATAAGGTTGTCAAACCAGGATGGCTGTTCGCCTACAAATGACAGGTCCAAGGTGTCCTTGGGGAGGCCTGGAGGTGGAGATCACTTCCTCGCAGGGCGTTGCCTCGGAACCTGAAACTATAAGGAAAATGGATGGGGAACAGGCATCTGGTGATCTTCCTTCGAAACTTTCCATGGGCGATCCGCAGAGATAGTCACGCCAGCATGCCGATATAGAGGATGTTGGAAGCCTTCTGAAAAAGGAATGGGCCTTCTGTTAGCTGCAGCAAAAGTCGAGGACTCTTGAGGAACCTCCTTTCTTGTGAATGCCCGTGAAACTCGCTGTGGTAACATCTAATCGCAGGGGCCCATAATTCACGAGCAAGAGATGGAAAACAAGGAGAAGGTCAGGAAGATCTCAGAGACCCTCGACGAATAGGCGATCAATGATCACCCACTGGAGATCGACGAGCAGGTGACCGTAGAGCAGGCAAACTGCGAGAAGGGGAGTGACGCGTTGGCGAGCATCGCGATGGAGATCTTCTCGAAGGCGAATGAAGAGATGATGCGTAATGCGTTGGTGAACAACACGTTGGCGAGTGACGCATAGTAGAACGCCGTGTTGGTGATTGTTGCGTAGGGGCAGCAACGAGCTGTAGAGCGTCGCGTAGGAGATCCGACGAATTATGCCTCAGGTATAAAAATCAAGTTCTTCAAGATCTACATTTTATCAACTTCACAAAATCAAGATTAGTCCCAAGAAGTATATTTCAGTAGCTAGGTCTTCAATGTAATATGTTAAGACACCCCAAGCTTGTCAAAAGCATCTCTGCAAAGAATTCTAAGTAAGGTCAGACTCTTTCTTTCTAACCGCTTCTCCTCCAGACCGCATCTGGAAATGGTCTAGGGCCTTCTGATGGCCTCAATAGGCGACGTAGTCTTAAGACAAGGTTGAAGGACCTTAATTGAGTGCGTAGAAGGGTGACTCAGAAAGGTTGTTGAGGCATTTGGGCTCAATTGTCCGAGCATTGCCAAAGAATTCTCAGGCCATGTATGACACCAAACACCCTTTCCATGTCGGTCCCATTGGTCCTATATGTTTAGAAAATGGTCCCCTCAGTTTGCAGCATTTTACATGTATTTGAACTCATGGTGGTCTTCCTGATGCTGAAGACTCAGTCCAAGAAGGAACTCTAATATCAAGATTCTCATAACAACTAGGAGTCAGTCTGTTGCCTCAAAAATTCTCAATGCAGTGACTCTTTCAATTAAGATGTTCCTTCACAAAAGGAAGATGTTTCTTTGCCTACTCCATCTGTCCAAGTCTTTCAATGTAGTAGCAGATGTCCTGTCCTGACAGATAGTCTGTTGCCAGACAAAATATGAAAGTAATATGTGGAACATGACAGGGGTGGTAGAGGCGGGCATTTATATTAAATGATTACGGGTTTGTATAGCTAGGAAAAATACAATTTAGGACAAATTGTCATTTGTTCCGACACAATATACAAACCTTGTAACCACTTAATACAGGAAGACTCATTGGTTGGTGGGAGGTCTGCCTTTGGTGCTTGTGGACAGCTAACTGCCCGGATATAGACCTGGTCTCGAATGAGAGCAGAGGACTAAATCCACCCACCCCTGTCTCTTGACCCAACATGGTGATGGTGGGGTCTGAGAGACTGAGAGCCGCCGCACGATGTGTAAGAGCATCGCGCGACCAGAGAGCGTGAACGTAAGAGACACTTGACCCTAGGGTTACAGTGACTGGATGAAACTCCAAAACCAAAAGGCAAAGGGTTTATACATCCACCGTCTTCCCTGCCTAGAAGAAGACGGGGGGAGAATATTTGTAAACAAACACTAACAATCTTACCTGGGAAGACTTGTCTTGATGTATGGAACTCCAAGGGAGGAGACAGAGAGAAAGGCGGATCACCTGCAGACTGCTTTCACACTGCCAAACATACCATAAAATCAAGACAAGAGACTTCCCTGTCCCAGAGGAACTGGAAAGGTCAGACAATAGCTTGAGCTGCTACCACAGGGCCAAGAACAAAGGTGTCCAAGGACTTGTGCATAAACTCCTTCAAGTAAAAGGCCGTAAAGGTGGTCTGGTGTTTCCCAACACCAGCCTTCAGCACTTGGCCCACTGCAAGATTTCTCCTGAAAGAAAGTGTGGGGGGGGGGGGGGGCAATGCCCTTGATCTCGTGAGCTTTAACCCTCGCTGGTGCTTGGACTCTTGAGGAAGTCTCATACGCCTTGCGGATGGTCTCACGGATCCAGAAGGATATCGTGTTCCTCGACACCTCCCTCTTGGTTCTGCCGGTGCTAACGAAGTTGTCGACATTTAGGTCTGAGATGCCGAGTTCACTTAAGATAGCACCGGAGACCCCTGACGGGACAGAGAAGCCTCTCACCTGAACCGCCACATCCGGTAAGGATGGAATAGTGAAGGCCTCAAACCTGGGATCATGGATCGCTGGGTTCTGAGTCTTGGCCACAAACTCTGGCACAAAACTGAAGGAGATCTCCTTCCAACCCTCTGCGTGAGTGACATTACAGGAGAGGCCGTGTAACTCCCCGACTTTCTTCGCGATGCTAAGGCTAGCAGAAAAAACAGTCTTAAAGGTCAATTGCCTGTTTGAGGCACGGTTCAAAGGTTCATACGGAACACGAGTAAGAGACCCGAGAATTAAGGTGACATCTCACTGGGGAATTCTAAGTTCCCTCGGGGGACGCGACTATTCGAAGCTCTTGACGAGCATAGAAATCCCCAGGGCGTTGGAGATATCTATGCCCTTCAGATGGAACACCATTGCAAGGACAGACCTGTACCCTTTAATGGCAGAAACCGAAAGGAACTTATCTCTGCGAAGAAAGACTAGGAAGTCCGCAATCTGAGTCAGAGAGGCTCCTACTGGAGAGATACCCCTTCCACTACACCAATCACAGAAGACCAACCACTTCCCCTGGTAGACTGAGGAGGAGGATCTTCTAAGGTACCCTGACATGTCTCTCGCAGCGAGTCGCGAAAAGTCTTGCGGTCTGAGGGGATGCTGGATAGTCTCCACGCGTGAAGTCTGAGCGACTCATTGCCTGGTGGTACCTGTTCGACAAGGGTTGCCAAAGGAGATAGGGCCAGTGTGGTAGCTCTCGCGGTGCCTCGACCAGGAGTAACAACAGATCGGGAAACCACTACATGTGTGGCCATAGTGGAGCAATGAGAGTCATCCTGAGTCCTGGAGCTACTAGGACCTGGTACAGGACTGCGAGAAGCAAGCAAAGAGAGGAGGAAACGTGTAGCAATCCAGTAGTTCCCAAGGATATTGCAGTGCGTCCTCAAACGCAGCCGCGGGATCTGGTACTGGAGAGCAAAACACAGCATGCTTGGCAACCGTGTTGCGAAAGGTCGATGCATGGTTCTCCCCAGAGGTCGAGTACTCTACTCGCGACCCATGGGTGAAGAGACCATTCTGCCCCTATTACCTGGTTTCTGCGACATATGGCGTCTGCCCGAACACTTCTCTTGCCTGGAATATACCTGGCTGACAAGGTTACGTGTTGACTCTCTGCCCACAGAAACACCTGCCTCGTCAACTGCTGCAAGGGACGTGAGAGTGTGCCCCCTTGCTTATTGACGTGCGCAACCACGGATGTGTTGTCGCTCATCAGCACTACCGAGTGCTCTCTCCAACGGGCCTGGCAATGAAAGAGTGCTCTCGAGACTGCCATCATTTCCAGCATGTTGATGTGCAGGTGTTTCTTCTCTTCCGACCACACACCTGACACGACCAAGTCGTCCAGGTGTGCACCCCAACCTTCCGTGGACGCGTCTGTGAACAGACGAAACCGAGGTGGAGGAGGGTTTATGAGAAAACCCTCTCTTGAGGTTCTCATTTAGCCACCAAAGGAGATCCTCTCTTACCTCGCATTCCATGAGGACTGGACGAGAGGGAGGATCGGTGGCTGCCGACCACTGCTCCTTCAGACACCACTGAAGGAAGCAGAGATGGATCCACGCGGAAGGAACGAGCTTCTCCAGTGAGGAGAGGTGAGCTAGAAGAGCTTGTCACTGGAGGGCTGGAATGTGGAGTCAATCAGCATTCCCAGATACTTCACCTTTTGCTTGGGAATGAGGTTCGACTTCTCGCAGTTCACCACGATCCCCAGATCGCGACAGACTGCCAGAAGCGAGTCTCGATCCTGACTCAACTGCTCCTGCGAGGGAGCGAGAATTGTCCAGTCATCGAGGTACATCAGTATGCGGATGACCCTCGAGTGGGCCCAAGCTGCTACCGTCGTGAACACTTGCGTGAACACTTGGGGAGCTGTGCACAGTCCGAAGCACAGTACTTTGAACTGGTACACCGTGCCGTGGAAGGTGAATCGTAGGTACTTTCTAGATGACCGATGAACTGGTACTTGAAAGTACGCATCATTCAAGTCTATTGAAAGCATAAAGTCGTACTGCCTGATGGCTAACAGCACAATGCGAACTGTTAGTATCTTGAACGCAGTTTGTTGAACAAACTTGTTCAGTGGCGAAAGGTTGATGATCGGTCTCCAACCTCCTGGTAACTGGTCATGTACGACTTCTAGCGCATCCTTCTCCAACATTTCTTGGACCTCCGCCTCCAAGGCCAGAGCCTTCAGGGATGTTGGAGCGTATGTGTGGAACGCTATTGGAGTGGAGGATGGGGGGGGCCGATGAAGCACGAATGGGAGCTTGTACCCTTCGTGAAGGGTCGACACTACCCATTCCTCAGCCCTGAGGTGCTGCCACATCGCCCAATGGCGCGATAGGCATCCTCCTACCCTCCGCAGCATGGGAAGTGGAAAGCCAATCTCAGCGTTTCCCTTTCCCTTGCTTGCCCTTGTTTTTTCCCCGACGTGGCAGAGCTCCCGAGGGAGGCTGAAAGGTCTGTTTGGGGGCAGAACCCTTCTGAACAGGAGCAGGTCTCGGCTGCATAGGAGCAGCAGGAGCACGACCAGTGGTACTCTTGCCACTTCCCGTGGGCTTGGCCTGACTCGGCCTGGCTGCGGACGGTTTCGTGGGACCAGGTCCCTTGAAACTCACAGCTTGCACCTAGTGGATAATGGAGTCCTTCGAGTCGAAGCGCCATTTATCCCGCGCGGCCCGAACTTCCTCTGGTGGAAAGAGAAAAGTTGCAGCTCTAATAGAAAAGTTCCTGAGTGCCAGGGCCTCTCCTGTAACAATCTATCCCGCCAAACGAGTGGCTATTGCCTCACGTTTTTTGAGGATCCGATTGGCATACTGGGTAGTAAGCTGGTCCAAGAGAAAAGCAACAGCTTTCCCACCAGACAAAGACAGGTTCCTGTACTGCTCCACGTGTTTGGGGTTAGCGAGCTTGGGGTCCGGCGCGAACACTGTGGCCGTACCACACCAGTGGTCCTGCCACGAAGCAGCCCTGAGAGCAGCTACAGAGATGGACTCCATAGTTGAAATCTCAGAGGCCGAGAAGGCCACTCTCTGGGATTTCAAGCTCTCGACTGAGGAACCCCCAGCAAGCGCTCCGACCGCGGGGTCGAGAGGGAGAGGACAAGACACAGAAGTCTCTGTGACATGGTACCTCTTCTGTCGCTGGAGTGGTTGAGGGAGAAGCTTGTTCGAACCTTGGCCCAAGCGAGTCACCAGGTCCTGCGATCTGGTCACTCACTCGGTCCAATGCTCGAGCAGCCTGTCTCAACCAGGGTAGTGTGAGGGGCCGTGAACTGCCTTCGGGAGCTCCCCATAGGATGTCCAAGGCTGTACATTTATCTCAGACACTACCGCAGGAGGAGCCCTGAGGCCATTAATCTCACGCATGGGGATAATGACCTCTAGGAACTGCGACTCCACCTCGGGATCTTCCGTCTCCACGGCCGGTGAGGGCCGTAGAAGTGGCTGATCCCTCGGTCCCGCTACATCCACAGGTGTAGGGGAAGCGACATGCTGCACGGGTGATGACATCCCCCATGAATACCCTTGCTTTGATCCTATGACCGAACCAGGCATGTATTCAGGAGTCAAGGAAGGACCCTGGCAGGGTTCATCCCCGACGGAATGCATCGAGGTACCCACTGCGACCGAGTGCGTGACTGGTCGCTGCGAGCCCTATGAAGCTCCCGAAGGAGCTTGAGCGTGAGCGGGGTCGCTGGGAACTGCGACGCTCACACCAGGAGGAGTAGACAGGTTAGTCGCGCGAGTGGTGCGCGCGGCCGCACCTGTTACATGGCCAGAAAACATGGGGGTTGGCTGCATCTCTCGCGGCTGATAAGTCCGAGAGCTAGCCTGATCGTGCATGACCGGCCCCCATGCCGGGGGCTGAGCCGCGAGGTGGCTCCATGCCAGGCCCGGGTCGTGCGGGTCGAGTGCGCGACTGTCTGGGTCTGCTCCCTGCTCACGCGACACACGAGTCGCTGAGCTAGTCCGCGTGGCTACTCCCGTGGAGGTAGTCATGCGAACTGCGGATTCTTCACGAGAGACCACAGCTGAGATTTCTCGTGCCGAAGCCAGGACTCTCTTTTCCTCACTCAAGAGCGTTTCAGTTCGAGTCTGAGCAGTAGATCGGGGGCCCGAGGACCCCATCACCATACTCTGGGAGACAATACCTACGCCCTCGAGCACGGTTGTCGTGCATGGACGCCTTGCACGAGATTCGCCGTGAACAATCCCACTAGTGCGGGGAACACGGGAATCTCGCACATCGCTCTCATTCTCCGGAGGAGAGAGGTGTCCCAGGGTGCCATGTCCCTTCTACTGCGACTGGCCTTCCTGGCCCTCTTCACTTTCCTCTTCTTCCCCTTGGGGAGAAGAGTTAGAGTCAGAAGATAAAGACGAAGAGGAGGAGGAACTAGAAGGAGAATACCGCCCAGGCTTCCTCTTTTGTGCCCCCTCCCATGTGCTGGAATGTTGGTTAAGGCAACAGCAGACGACACTGGACGAGGATGAACAACCTGAGCCATGTTTGTAGGAAGAGCTGTAGTCGGTGAACATGGTGAACCTGAAAAACATATTGTATCAGCAGGAGTTTGGCAGATTTTAATTTTAAGCTTATCAGCAGTAGGCAGATTTTAATTTTAACTGCTTATCAGCAGAGGATTTGGCAGATTTTTATTTTAACTGACGCGGGTGAAGCTGTAAAGGATTTGCCATCCGTCGTTAAAGAAATCTCAGTGATTAAAACCTTACTCTCCCTTGTTTTAACAGGAAGTCCTGCAATTATTTTACCCTTGGAAAAAGTTTGCATTTTGCCAGGAACAAATGCTTTATCAGCTACATAGCCAATAACAACAGGGCATCAGTGAACATGGGAGTCGATAAAGTTTACAACCCAGGGTTGCCAGGTTTCCTAAGTGAGAAAAGGCCAATTTTGATCAACTGCAGCTTTAATAAGTTAAATAATGCCAAAGGTATAGCCTTTAAGGCCAACCTTTTATGATATTGCTAAAGGCTAACCAATTTCAAATAAAAAAAGGACAAATTTGATGTCTTTAGCTGAAAAGGGCCAACCTGGCAACCCTGTAACAAACTCGATTACATTCATGTGTTCATCAACAATCGTATCATACAAATGACGTTGAAGCTCGTCCGCCATATTTAAATGCCGTCTTAACAAATTTAAGTCAAGCTTACCTGATAATCCGAGAGACACCCAAAATTCCCCCTTCTTACCGGGTAACGTGTCGTCATCGGTAACAGCAATCTGTTGGGTGTCTCTCGGGATCGCCGAAATAGTGGGAGCGCTAAGGTCGACTGCTCCCTCGGCGAAACCCAAGAAAATCCCAACAGGCTGTGAATCCGGACTTCCCAAAATGGCGGCCAGGATTAACACTACGGCAAGGAGAACCTTGAGAGCAAGGTTTTCCCCTGCATGTCGAGCAGAGCGTGTGCGGGTCTACAGGTGACGAACGCCACCCAATGGAACGCCCGACACGGCCTGCACAACATCGCATTTTAAAGAGTAACTTTCTACTTCATAACAAAGACCAATCACTAGTACACAAGCACAAGAGAAGGCAAAAGGGTGTAGCGGAGAGTAGGCAAGCATCCACATTGAGCCGAAGCGAGTGAATGAGGAAAGCGAGCTGGCGGTGGGGGGGTCGGCGGAGCTAAGCTCCGCCCCATACCGCCAGCCAACCAATCAGCACAACTGCCTGCTTTTCTTTCTCTTTGGCTGTTTCAGCTGAGCTGAAGCGAATTCCTATATTAAATGAGTACGAGGTTTGTATATCACGTCGGAACAATTAAATTTTTCAATTGGCAAAAACAAATTTTTAAATATATCCAGAAGTATTTTTAATAATTTTTTGTTGTCTTTTCTTATTATTTTGTTTTCAAAATCTTACACTCAATATTGATACACTACTGTATACTGTATATAAACATCATACTGGTTTTTAAATTCTCAAGATTGACCCAGATATAAAGGAGATAGTTTTAAAAAATGAATAAAAATAAAATAATTTTTTTTTTAAATAAAACCTATTCAACATAGAAAAATTAAATTTGGAGGAATCACCTAGTACCTAAAGCTGAATAAATTTTTTGTGAAAGTTTTACTAACATATGGCAAAACTGACATTCGACCACTCCTCTTTAAGAAAATATAGTGTATTGTCTGCAATATTCAAATACCATATTACTTCTCCCAAAAACGTGGTCAGGAACCATACGAACATAATCTCGTCTACCAAAACAGGTAGCAAGCTTTCCTTTTTATGCCAGAAGTCAATATTTGAACTGAAATTCAACATCTAGGGATGTCCTAATTTCCAGACAGCAAAGTGGCCTGTTATAAGTATTTGGGTTTAATGAAAAAGATTGTTTTGTGTAATAAATACAGTTGTTAATGCCAATTTTCCATACTGATACAGTATACAGTCTCTTAATTTTTTACAGTAACAACTTACAAAACATTTGCGTTTACATGGATCAAAAGGTTATTGAGACTTGATAACATTTTCTATGCAGTTACAGTACAGTATATTCAAATCTTTAATGTACAGTACTTTATAAAGAAACACATAGTTCAGTAATAATAATAATAATAATAATAATAATAATAATAATAATAATAATAAATGATGAGAAAGAAACACATAGTTCAGTAAGTTACAGCTGCTAAAGAACTTGATACCTGGATAAATTGGGAAATAAGAAGGGCCCTCAAAACTGATTGTAAAGATTAGTTTGAAATTACAACTAACTACAATAAGGGAATAGCTATTGTATATTATACAGTACACATGATGATGGTGAATGTAGCTATAAAATGGTAAAACTGGCAACAAAGAAAGTTACTTTCACAACTAAAGAGTTATTTTCACATTTATTTGAACAACAAAGCCCTTAAAAAGGTTCATATTCAACAACCATAACCTGGAGTCAGGACATATTGTAACATTTGTAATTTCAAGCAGCTTTTGATCTCAAGTTTTGATGGGTATAACTGGGGGTGTTAGTAAATAAATAAAAAATACTTGGCTTTTCATTGCACTGTAATTACCGAAAGCACAATCTTTAATAATAAAAATAATTTGTAGATTACACATTAACTGATATATAGAGTGAAAACCAATCGTAACTTACTTTAATGACTTTATTAAGGAAACATATATCAAGCAAAATGTGTGAACTGAACAGCATCTCAAATTAAGGAGTTCCTCAAAGTAAGGACCAGTACCAATCAACAAACACCTTACAATAAATCTTTGTGAATACTGTACCATACCCCTATGGTGATGATATCAGAAAAAAATAAAATTCTTACGTTACTTTAACTGAAGGAAAAGAAAATGATATGCAGACATCTTTAACTTGATCTTTCACAGTATCACTAAAATATGAAAGTACAACAAAATGAACCTAAGAAAACCAAAACTGATCAATAAACATTAAAAGAATTTAAAAAGATGGTTTCTGGTTGAAGATAAAATATAGTAAAGAAAATGATGCCAGCCAGATTAATAATCCTGACTATAAAATTGTACCAATGCTAAATAAATTCATGATCGCAAACAGGCTATATCATCTGATATTACTAAAAATAATGAGTCATTAACATTGCAAAGCATCCAACACATCTTATTCATAAAACTATTGAATCTGAAAATACAGTGCAGTTCACCAATTCTATCTTTATATTTCTCTAGGCTTAACTAAATACTCTTCATGGATTGTTATATCTTAAGCTTTGGTCAATATGCTTGATAAGAAAATATTTACCAGTATTTCAAAATGATTGACATGTTCTGGTTAGCTACTAGTTGTGCAAATCACTGAGAAAAAAAAAGAAAATCTGGAATTGGTAACACTGGCAAGTATCCACCAAAAAAGAGAGAGAGAGAGAGAGAGAGAGAGAGAGAGAGAGAGAGAGAGAGAGAGAGAGAGAGAGAGAGAGAGAGAGAGAGAGAGAGAGAGAATATTTGTAGCACAGTGAGAAAGGGGCTCCCTCTCGTAAAGTGATTAACATGAAGGAATGGTTCTACTTATTCTTATTCCAGATAAAAATATACAATTGGCTGACAAATCAAACTACAATTGGCTGTAAAACTTAGTACAATATTAGAAAAGGAGTAAGAAACTTATACTGTAATGCATATTGCGTGGATACATCTACCTGAAATATTTCTTTCATTATCCACTCTATCAAATATGTATGTAAATCAAAAAAAAAAAAAAAAAAAAAAAAAAAAAAAATCCATTGTCCCATGAAAACCTTTTCTCACTGGTCAAAACAGTTTTTTCCTTCTACTTAAAACCTTCCACAAAGACTAGATTATTTAAAATCTAAGAAATACTATATACCTCAACATTTTACCATCAAATCTACAGTACCTCTATGTTAATACAGTATATTGCATCACATATCCCGCATTGTTGTTTTCAAGTAGTTTAACTAGAACATAGAGAAAGAATATTTAACCATTACAGCTGGCCAACTCCATCTTCCAAAAATACATAATATTTTAACTATCAAACTATCAATGAAGCACTTAGACCCCACTCTTTTCTTTAAAAGTCAGTTTACTTTATCATGAGTGAGACTTCTTATGCTTAAAAATATCTTTTATTGTCAGCCAGAGGGTTCTCTGGCAAATACTGCACTCATATTTCTTCTTAATAGAGTTTTCTTCATCACATTTCTCCTCATCATTATCTAGTACCACAGAAGTAGTACAGTTTTTTAAGCACTGCGCCATGTGTTCCAATCGTTCTAATGTTGTTGTATAAAATTCAACATCGCAATAAGGACAAACAGTATTGTACGATGTTATGGTGGTTACAGTGCACTCCACATCAAGCAGGCAATTATAAGTCAAAAAATCTGTCAAATCCACTCCTCCCTTGACATCATTTGACCTGCAGGGTTCTTTGCCATCTTCACTGAATGGATTTCCACTCAACACACAATCCCCCGGACCAGGGCCAGAATGAAGAAGTCTGACATCAGCATCGAGAAGACGGCGCAATGAATACAAAGGTTCACTAAGATAGAAGTCAATTAGACCCACAGATAGATCTTTTTCAAGAGCATTAGCTTCTGCTACGAGCCTGTCCTGGTTTTCAATTGTCGGTACTGAAGCTTTAGTTCGCAATTCTAGCAAGTTCTTCCATTTGCTTCTGAGCTGTACAGCTTGAAATACCAAGTTCTGTGCAGACATAGCATCTGGGAAACGGAATTCAATGAAGTTATCACAGGCAATAACAGTCATATCAGCATTGGTGTCCACATTGTGAGCAAAAAGAAGCATCACTTGTACTGCTGGGACCCTTAGCATATCAACAAGATACGCCTTATTTGTTTCTAAGAGTGACACATATGCTAACAGTTGATGCTTTGAACTTATTGGATATCGTGAAGTAGAGCTTGGAAGCTCAAAGATGTCCGAATCACATACTTGCAGGACCTGTGGAGAGCTGGCAAAAACACTATTGGGATGAAGAATAGCAAAAGGCTTTGATGAAGTGTGGAAGAGCTGTTCAGATCCTGGCTTATAGTTGTTGTGTTCATCTGCAATGGCTACATTTGGATACAAACCACTACACAAAATTATTTTTAGCATCAGTACATCTTTGAATGTGTGAATGTTAGAACTGCGGTATATCTCATGAAGCCTCTTTTGGTCATTCTTAATTCTGAAGTCTAAGTCCTTAATATCAGTGGAGACATCTTCCTCATCACTTGCAATACTCTCCGTATGTGAGACTTTCAACACTCTAGTTTTTCTTGGTCCTTCCTTATGAAGCTCTTTCTTTAACTCATGCAGTTGTCGAAGCTCTCCATGCCTTCTTGCACGTTCAGCACCAGTAAGGGCTGTTCGAGATTGGCAAGCCATATCTTGCAACCCTGAATCTTGAAGCAATTGTGAAAACTGACCTCGAAGCTTGGTCATTTCATAAAACCGTTGCTCTTCTAGTCCCCGACGACGACACCACTTTTTTGAATTTTCATAGCCTCCTAATTTTATATTGAGCCATTCTCTGAAAAACCACATAACTGTTATTTACTGACAAATGAGTGAAACAGGAAAGTATTTAGAGAAATTCTTTATTTGGTAAGCAACACTATGCAAGTACTTTTACAGGATGTATGATACATAAATTATATTTCAAATAAAAGGCACATACATAGTGTCATTAAAAATAATCATAAAAAACCTCATTTAATGTAAAAAATAAAATAATTAAAAAAATGTATCAGATGTACACAGGAGCTTAACAAATGCCCTAAAGTTTGCAACTTGACAGTCAGACAATTTGAGTGACTATTGTGGCTGCGGGGGCATAAAAACAATTGGAATAGCGCCAACGTATCCCTGCGTGTCGTAAGAGGCGACTAAAAGGGACGGGACGAGGGGGCTGGGAACTCCCTCTCCTGTATTACAATCCTGTGAGACATCAAAGAAGTGGAGCTGGGGGGAGAGTGACTGCTCCCCGCACTCTAGTTTTTGGGTATTTGAATGTGCGTGGATGTAGTACAATAGAGTAAAAGATGTGAGATTGGAAGTATGTTTAGGAATAGAAGGATGGATATATTGGCTTTGTGTGAGACAAAGATAAAAGGGAAAGGATAAATGATGTTTGGTGAAATGTCTGGTAGAGTGTCTGCGATTGAAAGAGGAAGAGCAAGAGAAGGTGTGGCTTTATTGCTGAGTGAATGAATGACAGGTAAAGTAGTGGAATGGAAGGAGATATCATCTAGGTTAATGTGGGTAAGGGTTAGGTTGGGTAGGGAATGTTGGGCTTTTGTTAGTGCGTATGAGCCAGGTTGTGAGAAAAGTTAAGAAGAGCGGAATGAGTTCTGAAATGAATTAACTAGGTGTGTAGAAGGACTGGGTAGAAGGAATTATGTAGTTGTCTTGGGTGACTTAAATGCTAGAGTGGGCACTGGAGAGGGAGAAGGTGTCATTGGGAAGTATGGCGTACCAGGTGAAAATGAGAGTGGTGAGAGACTGGTAGATATGTGTGTTGAGCAAGAGATGGTGATAAGTTCTAGCATTTTCAAAAAAGAAAGATAAAAACAAGTATACATGGGTAAGAGAGGCATATGGAAGAGTGGTAGAAAGGGCGTTAATGGATTATGTGTTGATAACTAAAAGAATGTTTGGAAGATTGAAAGACGTGCACGTGTTTAGGGGTATGGCTAACAGTATGTCTGATAATTTTTTGGTGGAAGGAAAATTAGTTGTAGCAAAAGAGTGGGGGAATAGAGTAGGTGGATGTAAAAGGGAGCTAGTGAGGGTTGAAGAGCTAATAAAACCTGGGGTAAAAAGTAAATATCAAGAAAGGTTGAAAATGGCATATGACGAAGTGAAATTAAGAGAAACAGGTAATTTAGAGGAGGAGTGGAAGTTACTAAAAGAAAATTTTGTTGGGATTGCAAGTTATGTATGTGGCAAGAAGTTTGTTGGAGGCAGCATGAGGAAGGGCAGTGAATGGTGGAATGAAGGAGTGAAGGTAAAAGTGGAAGAGAAAAAGAGGGCTTTTGAAGAATGGCTACAGAATAATAGTGCAGAGAAATATGAAATATATAGAAAGAAAAATGTGGAAGTAAAGCACAAGGTAAGTGAGGCAAAGAGGGCAGCTGATCTGAGGTGGGGTCAGGGATTGGGTCATTCATATGAAGAGAATAAGAAGAAGTTTTGGAAAGAAGTGAAGAGAGTAAGGAAGGCTGGTTCAAGAATTGAAGAGACAGTGAAAGATGGAAATGGAAGGTTGTTAAAAGGAGAGGAGGCAAGGAAAAGGTGGGCAGAATATTTTGAAAGTTTACTGAATGTTGAGGATAATAGAGAGACATATAATTGCTGTTGCAGGTGTTGAGGTGCCAGTGTTGGGAGATGAGAATGAGAGAGAGATTACAAGAGAGGAAGTGAGGAGAGCACTAGATGAAACGAGAGTAGGAAAAGCATCTGGTATGAATGGTGTGAGAGCTGAGATGTTGAAGGAGGGGGTGTGGGCTGTACTTGACTGGTTGGTGAGATTGTTTAATACTGTATATGTTTTGTGTTGTCAATGGTACCAGTAGATTGGGTTTGTGCATGTATTGTACCACTATATAAGGGTAAGGGAAATGTGCATGAGTGTTGTAATTCAAGGGGTATTAGTTTGTTGAGTGATGTGGGAAAAGTGTATGGTAGAGTACTGATTAATAGGATTAATAATAAAACAGAGAATGCAATCTTAGAAGTACAGGGTGGTTTTAGAAGAGGTAGGGGTTGTATGAATCAGATTTTTACAGTTAGGCAGATATGCGAGAAATATTTAGCAAAAGGTAAGGAGGTGTATGTTGCGTTTATGGATCTGGAAAAAGCGTATGATAGAGTTAATAGGGAAGCAATGTGGAATGTGATGAGGTTATATGGAGTTGGTGGAGGGTTGTTGCAAGCAGTGAAAAGTTTCTACAAAGGTAGTAAAGCATATGTTAGGATAGGAAATGAAGTGAGCGATTGGTTTCCGGTGAGAGAGGGGCTGAGACAGGGATGTGTGATGTCACCGTGGTTGTTTAACTTGTATGTTGATGGAGTGGTGAGAGAGGTGAATGCTCAAGTGCTTGTACGAGGATTGAAACTGGTAGACGAGAATGACTATGAATGGGAGGTAAATCAGTTGTTGTTTGCGGATGATACTGTACTGGTTGCAGATGCAGAAGAGAAGCTGGGCCGATTAGTGACAGAATTTGGAAGGGTGTGTGAGAGAAGGAAGGAAGTTGAGAGTTAATGTGGGTAAGAATAAGGTTATGAGATGTACGAGAAGGGAGGGTGGTGCGAGGTTGAATGTCATGTTGAATGGAGAGTTACTTGAGGAGGTGGATCAGTTTAAGTACTTGGGGTCTGTTGTTGCAGCAAATGGTGGAGTGGAAGCAGATATACGTCAGAGAGTGAATGAAGGTTGCAAAGTGTTGGGGGCAGTTAAGGGAGTAGTAAAAAATAAGAGGGTTGGGCATGAATGTAAAGAGAGTTCTGTATGAGAAAGTGATTGTACCAATTGTGATGTATGGATTGGAGTTGTGGGGAATGAAAGTGACGGAGAGACAGAAATTGAATGTGTTTGAGATGAAATGTCTAAGGAGTATGGCTGGTGTATCTCGAGTAGATAGGGTTAGGAACGAAGTAGTGAAGGTGAAAACGGGTGTAAGAAATGAGTTAGCAGCTAGAGTGGATATGAATGTGTTGAGGTGGTTTGGCCATGTTGAGAGAATGGAAAATGACTGTCTGCTAAAGAAGGTGATGAATGCAAGAGTTGATGGGAGAAGTACAAGAGGAAGGCCAAGGTTTGGGTGGATGGATGGAGTGAAGGATGCTCTGGGTGATAGGAGGATGAATGGCGAGCGATTGTGACGCAGTTCCGGCAGGCTCTGCTACTTCCTCCGGTGCCTTGGAAGACCGTGGAGGTAGCAGCAGTAGGGGATTCAGCATTATGAAGCTTCATCTGTGGTGGATAACGGGAGAGGGTGGGCTGTGGCACCCCTAGCAGTACCAGCCAAACTCGGTTGAGTCCCTTGTCAGGCTGGGAGGAACATAAAGAGGAGAGGTCCCTCTTTCTGTTTCATTTTTTGATGTCGGCTACCCCCCAAAATTGGTGGAAGTGCCTTGGTGTATGTATGTACAGTGAACCCTCGCTACTTCGCGGTTCGACCATCGCGGATTCACCACTTCGCGGATTTTTTCCATAACCCATATATATACAGTAATATATATATATATGTATGCATGTATTTATGTATATATGTAGGTATGTATACGTGTATACATATAAATATATATATATATACACACACACACACACACATATATATATATATATATATATATATATATATATATATATATATATATATATATATATATCTAAAGTAGGAAGATGTGATGTAGTTCTAAGGGAAAAGTATGGGAAATATGTCTGGGTAATAAGCAAAGCTCTACCTCCAGTCTGTTTCTACATTATGATCAGAGATAAATGTAAACAAAACATTGGTTGCCATTTTTTATCGTGCTTTTTAGCATGTTTAGGAAATGCATGATATAAAATCACCTTTAATATTTGTGCCTGTTTTAGTTTAGGGTACTGTAGTACATGCATTAAGTGTTCTGTACATTAAAGGGTAGTTTGTTAACAGTACTACGTACAAGGGAAGGTTTTAAAAGTCTGAATATACATGTTAAATGAATAGGTAAATATAGTGTCACTACTTCGCGGATTTTCACCTATCGCGGCCGCGACTGGAACCTATCTACCGCGATAAACGAGGGTTCACTGTATCTTCAATACAGTGTACACGTTAGAGCAAAACTTCTCATTTGCTCAACCTTTCATTCTTTCAATTAATGTTGCATTAAGAAAGCCAGTTCTATGACTGACATTTCATTTCTTAAGCAAATTATTACCATATTTCCCGTATCATATGACACTACACGTGGTAACACGCACCCTATACTTAGCTTGGTAATTTTTGGAAAAAAGAAATTGAGGTTTTTAAAACCTACTATAGCAGCAATTCTAGCGTGATTTTTCGTCTGGCACAGTAAATTTTCATATTTTGGATGTATTATGAAATGTGACAGAACTATTAATTAGCTGTACATTTGTTAACCCAATTTTATTATATCATATAAAATACAACAAAACCAGTAGTACAGTAGTTGCATAGCATCATAGTAATGTTTTCAAGTGTTTGTTTACATGAAACTTTTTAACTTGAAGTGAGATGTTTATTCAAGGTTCTGTTCAGCAATAACTATGTATTATTTTGGAGGCCATGCAACAGTCATTACTAAAATATTGTTTTATTACAAAATATCATCAAAATATGAGAAAATATATAAGTACTGTATAAACAACTAATGCAACCTAGCATCGTCTGCTTGCTTAACACTAATTGGTATGTTTGCGTGTAGATGGTGTTGGCAACTTGGTGAGTAATCAATCAAGTGTTCACCAAAACAAAACCAAATATCTTGTTACCTTCATTAATTAAAGGAAGGGCAATTATTTATTACACATGATTGATAATTGTGGGCTTATTTTATGTCTAGTGAGTGTGAGCATTTTCATGTCAATACTGGGGCGTTTGAGAGTTGTCAAACTTCCCGGTACAACTTTACCTTAGTGTTATGAAGAAGGGTGATATTTTGGGGTATTTTTTTGGAAAAAATGGACTTCTTATGACACTGGAAATACAGTACTTTAAAAAATCTTTGAGTTCACATAAATATACAAAGCTCAGCTTTACAATTGACACTTCTAAATTGAGATTGCATGCTACTGCTATAGAGCATGGTTTTAGTTGAAGCCAATTGGGTTTGGGGAAATACAAAGAGTTTGATCACAACCCTCAGAATTCTGTCCTAACCAAGGAAGTAAGGCGCTCAACACAACAAACTATGTGGAACAGCTATCTAATATTCATTTCACCACCCTTACCAACAAAATTCTCTAAGCCAAAGATTCTCAAGAATTATGTGAGAAAAAAAATTCATACAAAAATACAGTATATTGTTTTTCCTTTCAGGATATAAATTACTTTCTTATTAGCCTTTATAAAAACATTTAAATATAATTAGGGGATAAAATTAGTTGACATTTAGTTTTACTGAAAAAAAATGATGTATCAAGAAATTACATCAATTTAAAGAAAAAAATATATTTTGTCTAAATAAATATCATCTACAGTATACAAGTGTGTAAAGGGAAACTTAAGGGCCAAAGCTAATCTTATTCCTTGCTGGATACTCTAAGCGGAGATGTCTTGTCACACTATTTATGATGCATCAGGATCTGGTTGACAATCCTTAATACATCTAGAAATATGGTACGTTCATGGGGTAGAGAGTTTGGTCATTATAATGCAAGCTTGCATTTCATATGAAATGCTTGTGGAAACAAACATTTGAAATCCTTATCAAATAGCTCTTTGGTGAAGTAGGCCCTAAAATGGAACCTTTACAAGGCCAGGGTAGAAAAATGTTATTTTTATTAGTAAAATAAATTTTTGAATATACTTACCCGATAATCATGTAGCTGTCAACTCCGTTGCCCGACAGAAATCTACGGACGGGATACGCCAGCGATCGCTATACAAGAGGGGGGTGTACTCACCAGCGCCATCTGTGGTCAGGTACTCCAGTACTTCTTGTCAACACCACCTCAATTTTTTCCTCGGTCCACTGGTTCTCTATGGGGAGGAAGGGTGGGTCAATTAAATCATGATTATCGGGTAAGTATATTCAAAAATTTATTTTACTAATAAAAATAACATTTTTCAATATTAATCTTACCCGATAATCATGTAGCTGATTCACACCCAGGGGGGTGGGTGAAAACCAGTGTACATGTTAATCAAGAAGCTAAGTATCCCGTATTTCATTTTTATCAGTTATTCAAAATAACAAATGAAAATATAAGTACCTGGTAAGGAAGTCGACTTGAACCATTACTCTGCCTTTAATAAGTACGTCTTCCTTACTGAGCGCAGCGGTCCTCTTAGGAGGCTGAACAACTCTTAGGTGCTGAAGTATAAAGGGCTGCAACCCATACTAAAGGACCTCATCACAACCTCTAACCTAGGCGCTTCTCAAGAAAAGAATTGACCACCCGCCAAATCAACAAGGATGCGGAAGGCTTCTTAGCCTACCGTACAACCCAAAACAACAATAAAAGCATTCAAGAGAAAGGTTAAAAAGGTTATGGGATTATGGGAATGTAGTGGCTGAGCCCTCACCTACTACTGCACTCGCTGCTACGAATGGTCCCAGGGTGTAGCAGTTCTCGTAAAGAGACTGGACATCTTTGAGATAGAATGATGCAAACACTGACTTGCTCCTCCAATAGGTTGCATCCATAATACTCTGCAGAGAACGGTTCTGTTTGAAGGCCACTGAAGTAGCCACAGCTCTCACTTCATGTGTCCTTATCTTCAGCAAAGCAAGGTCTTCATCCTTCATGTGAGAATGAGCTTCTCTAATCAGAAGCCTTATGTAATAAGAAACTGCGTTCTTAGACATGGGCAGCGAAGGTTTCTTAATAGCACACCATAAGGCCTCTGATTGTCCTCGCAAGGGTTTTGACCTTTTAAGATAGTACTTAAGAGCTCTGACAGGGCAAAGTACTCTCTCCCGTTCGTTACCCACCAAGTTGGAAAGGCTAGGAATTTCGAACAATTTAGGCCAAGGACGTGAAGGAAGCTCATTTTTTGCCAAAAAACCGAGCTGTAAGGAACATGTAGCCGTTTCAGATGTGAAACCTATGTTCCTGCTGAAGGCGTGAACCTCACTTACTCTTTTGGCTGTTGCAAGGCAGACGAGGAAAAGAGTTTTGAGAGTGAGGTCTTTAAAAGAGGCTGACTGGAGAGGTTCAAATCTAGATGACATAAGGAACCTTAGGACTACGTCTAGATTCCAGCCTGGAGTGGACAACCGACGTTCTTTAGAGGTCTCAAAAGACCTAAGGATGTCCTGCAGATCTTTGTTGGAGGAAAGATCCAAGCCTCTGTGGCGGAAAACCGCTGCCAACATACTTCTGTACCCCTTGATCGTAGGAGCTGATAGAGATCTAACATTCCTAAGATGTAACAGGAAGTCAGCAACTTGGGTTACAGTGGTACTGGTAGAGGAAACTGCATTGGTTCTGCACCAGCTACGGAAGACTTCCCACTTAGATTGATAGACTCTGCGAGTGGATATCCTCCTTGCTCTGGCAATTGCTCTGGCTGCCTCCTTCGAAAAGCCTCTAGCTCTAGAGAGTCTTTCGATAGTCTGAAGGCAGTCAGACGAAGAGCGTGGAGGCTTGGGTGTACCTTCTTTACGTGAGGTTGACGTAGAAGGTCCACTCTTAGAGGGAGAGTCCTGGGAACGTCGACCAGCCATTGCAGTACCTCTGTGAACCATTCTCTTGCAGGCCAAAGGGGAGCAACCAGCGCCAGCCGTGTCCCTTCGTGAGAGACGAACTTCTGAAGAACCCTGTTGATGATCTTGAACGGCGGGAATGCATACAGGTCGAGGTGGGACCAATCCAGCAGAAAAGCATCCACGTGAACTGCTGCCGGGTCTGGAATCGGGGAACAGTACAATGGGAGCCTCTTGGTCATTGAGGTAGCGAACAGATCTATAGTTGGCTGACCCCACAGGGCCCAAAGTCTGCTGTACACGTTCTTGTGAAGGGTCCATTCTGTGGGGATGACTTGACCCCTCCTGCTGAGGCGATCTGCCGAGACATTCATATCGCCCTGAATGAACCTCGTTACCAGCGTGAGCTTTCGACTTTTTGACCAAATGAGGAGGTCCCTTGCGATCTCGAACAGCTTCCTCGAATGAGTCCCTCCCTGCTTGGAGATGTACGCCAAGGCTGTGGTGTTGTCGGAGTTCACCTCCACCACCTTGTTTAGCAGGAGGGACTTGAAGTTCCTTAAGGCCAGATGAACTGCCAACAACTCCTTGCAATTGATGTGAAGCGTTTCCTGTTCCTGGTTCCATGTCCCCGAGCATTCCTGTCCGTCCAATGTCGCGCCCCAGCCCGAGTCTGATGCGTCCGAGTAGAGATGAAGGTCGGGGGTCTGAACAGCTAAAGAGAGACCCTCCTTGAGAAGAATGTTGTTCTTCCACCACGTTAGAGTAGCCCTCATCTCTTTGGAAACAGGAATAGAGACCGCCTCGAGCGTCATATCCTTGTTCCAGTGAGCTGCTAGATGGTACTGAAGGGGGCGGAGGTGGAGTCTCCCTAACTCGATGAACAGGGCTAACGATGAAAGAGTCCCTGTTAGACTCATCCACTGCCTCACCGAGCATCGGTTCTTCTTCAGCATGCTCCGGATGCACTCTAGGGCTTGGTTGATTCTTGGGGCCGACGGAAAAGCCCGAAAAGCTCGACTCTGAATCTCCATTCCCAGGTAAACGATGGTTTGGGAAGGAACGAGCTGGGACTTCTCTAAATTGACCAAGAGACCCAGTTCCTTGGTCAAATCCAAAGTCCATCTGAGACTCTCCAGACAGCGACGACTTGTGGGGGCTCTTAAAAGCCAGTCGTCTAAATAAAGGGAGGCTCTGATGTCTGCCAAGTGAAGGAATTTCGCAATATTCCTCATCAGTCGCGTAAACACAAGAGGTGCCGTGCTTAGGCCAAAGCACAGGGCTTGGAATTGGTACACAACCTCTCCAAAGACGAATCTCAGAAAAGGTTGGGAGTCTGGATGGATGGGAACGTGAAAGTAGGCGTCTTTCAGATCCAACGAGACCATCCAGTCCTCCTGCCTGACCGCTGCTAGGACCGACTTCGTCGTCTCCATTGTGAACGTCTGCTTGGTGACATAAGCATTGAGCGCACTGACGTCCAGCACCGGTCTCCAACCTCCTGTCTTCTTGGCCACCAGGAAGAGACGGTTGTAAAAGCCCGGGGATTGATGGTCCCGGACTATCACCACTGCCTCCTTCTGTAACAGGAGCGACACCTCTTGATGTAACGCTAGCCTCTTGTCCTTCTCCTTGTAGTTGGGAGAGAGGTTGATGGGAGATGTGGTCAGAGGGGGATTGCGGCAGAACGGAATTCTGTAACCCTCCCTTAGCCACTTGACAGACTGAGTGTCTGCACCTCTTCTTTCCCAGGCTTGCCAGTAGGTCTTGAGTCTGGCTCCTACAGCTGTCTGGAGAGGAGGGAAGTCAAAGCTTGCTTTTCGTGGACTTGGCACCTTTCTTGGACTTGCCCCTGTGACTGTCTCCACGGGAACTTCCTCGGCTGGGGGCTCTGCCACGAAAGGGCGGAATGAATCTGGTAGCAGGTGTATCAGCCACAGGGGTGCGGTAAGATCTCGGCACTGAAGGTACGATTTTAGCCTTACGTGCTGAAGAGGCCATGAGGTCATGCGTATCTTTCTGGATAAGAGCCGCAGCCATCTCCTTGATTAGCTCCTCTGGAAACAGGAACTTGGAGAGAGGAGCAAACATCAACTGTGACCTCTGGCAAGGGGTGATACCAGTAGATAAGTAGGAGCATAGATGTTCCCTTTTCTTGAGGACTCCTGAGACAAAAATAGAAGCAAGTTCGCCAGAACCATCGCGAATTGCTCTGTCCATACAGGACATGATCAGCATGGCCGAGTTTTTGTCAGAAGGGGCAGTCTTCTTGCTCAAGGCCCCCAGGCACCAATCGAGGAAATTAAAAATTTCGAAGGCGCGAAAGACTCCCTTCAACAAGTGGTCCAGATCAGAAAAAGTCCAGCAGACCTTAGAGCGTCTCATAGCCGACCTACGGGGAGAGTCAACCAAACTTGAGAAGTCAGCCTGGGCAGAGGCAGGGACCCCCAAGCCTGGTTCCTCTCCCGTGGCATACCAGACGCCCGACTTAGAAGCCAGCTTAGGAGGAGGAAACATAAAAGATGTCCTTCCCAGTTGCTGCTTGGACTGCAACCAATCCCCTAAAACCCTCAAAGCTCTCTTTGATGATCTGGCGAGGACAAGCTTGGTGTAGGCAGACGTAATAGGCTGCATGCCTAGAGAAAACTCGGATGGGGGAGAACGAGGGGTTGCAGAAACGAAGTGTTCAGGGTATAACTCTCTGAACAGAGTCAGGACCTTACGAAAGTCTAATGAAGGTGGCGACGACTTGTGTTCCTCCACATCAGAAGAAGGATCATCCAGGTGCGCAGCTTCATCCTCAGAAACCTCATCTCCTGAGAGTTGAGAAGCGAGAGGTAACGGTATAGCGGCATGCTGAATGGCTGAATCCTGTAGAACGGGTGCACGCGCACTTGAGGATCCATCATCACGCCTCTGCTGAAAAGGATGAGGGCTGGCAATGACAAAGTCATGAGGCTGGGGTGAAGGAGGTTCTGCGGAGGTCTGAGGAGCAAGCGTGGTCAGAAGCGAATGCTGTAAGGCATGAGGCTCATGCTGCATGGTAAGCGGTTCGTGTTGAATGGGAAGAGGCTCATGCTGCGAAGAATGCGGCTGCTGCATGCGTTGAGGAGGCTGCCTCATAGCATGAGGTTCCTGCCTCAAGGGTTGCGCCTGCCTCAAGGGTTGAGGAGGTTGCTGCGCAGAGAGAGGCTCTTGCCTCAAGGGTTGAGGCGGTTGCCGCATAGCATGAGGCTGCTGCCTCATGGGTGGAGGAGGTTGCCGCAACGCATGAGGCTCCTGCCTCAAGGGTTGAGGCGGTTGCCGCATAGCATGAGGCTCCTGCCTCATGGGTAGAGGAGGTTGCCGCATAGCATGAGGCTCCTGCCTCAAGGGTTGAGGAGGTTGCCGCATAGCAAGAGGCTCCTGCCTCAAGGAGAGAGGAGGTTGCTGCATAGCGCTGGTACCTGGCAACTCCCAATGCGGCAGCTCACGCATGGAGGCAGGAGGAGCCTCAACATCATACGTCTGGCAGGGTGGACTGCGCAGAGGTGGAGGAGCGCTCGCAGGAGGAGGTGTGCTAACCTTCTCTGCCTGAAACTCCTGCATCAAAACCGCAAGCTGAGACTGCATTGTCTGCAGCATAGACAACTTGGGATCAACAGAAGTTGGCTGCCTCATAGCATGAGGTTCAGTAGAGGCCTGTTGAGGCATCGTCTTACCTCTCTTAGGAGGTGTGGAGTCATCAGATGACTGCGGCGAGTCCGAACTGGCCCAGTGGCTACACCTGGGCCGTTGGACTCGCTCGGCTGGGACCTTACGTTTAAGAGGTCGTGAGACCTGGGTCCAGCGTTTCCTCCTGGAAACATCTTCCGCAGACGAGGAATTTAAGGGCTCAATCGTCTGGGAGTGGAAGTGACGATCTCTATCAGATACGCCCGCAACCACTGAGGATACAACTGTGCGCCGATCAAGGCCTGCCGAACCCTTTTGCCCTTCGACTTTGCTTCTCCCCTGGGCTTGGGAGCTTGCAAGAGGTCCCGGACTGGGAGGACGACTGGCACGCACAGAAGTATCCTCATGCGCAACACTGACACTGACACTAGGCACAGCACTGGCACTAACACTTCCCACTGCACTTTTCACTTTAAGTTCCTTGACATCTGCCAAGAGAAGATTGTGGTCACTCACTAAAGACTCCACCTTATCACCTAGAGCCTGAATGGCACGTAACATATCCGACATATCAGGCTGAGCACTCGTAATAGGTTCGGGGGTCACCACCACAGGGGAAGGAAAAGGTTGAGGATCATGGGGGGAGGAATAAACCAAAGAGCGAGAAGAACTCCTCCTAACTCTCTCCCTCTCTAACCTAGTCGTATACTTGAGGAATTCATTAAAATCGAATTCCGAAAGCCCAGCACATTCCCCACATCGATCTTCCAACTGACAGGATTTTCCCCTACAGTCGGAACAAACGGTGTGAGGATCAACCGAGGCCTTCGGAAGACGCCTACTACAAGTCCTAACACTACATCGCCTTTGTCTAGGAGCTTGAGAGTGGTCGGACATCTTGAATTTAGAGAACAGTCAAGGGGGAATTCCAAAGTAAAGCAAAGATCGTTAACCAATAAATCAATTTAATTCCAAAAGCTATCTAAGCTAAGGGAAAAGCTTCCTGTATAGCGAAGGCTAAATTTTAGAGCAATACTTCACCAAAACCGTGAACAAAGACTCCAAAATCAACAGCGTATCCATGTAGGTCTTGCCGGCGGCACGACAGAGGAAAAATTGAGGTGGTGTTGACAAGAAGTACTGGAGTACCTGACCACAGATGGCGCTGGTGAGTACACCCCCCTCTTGTATAGCGATCGCTGGCGTATCCCGTCCGTAGATTTCTGTCGGGCAACGGAGTTGACAGCTACATGATTATCGGGTAAGATTAATATTGAAAAAGGTAGGGTATAGGTACTTATAAGTGGCTTACTATATTTGAAAGTCGACAATACTGAACTCGGCTTCCAATAGTATTTGTGGGAAGATATACGCAGAACTTTAAGGCTGGATAAGAAGCTGCCCCCAAGGCATCTGAACATTACCACAGAGACTGAAGACCCCTGATGGGCTATACAGTACTGAGTAATCTGAATTTGGGGTATAAAAAATAAAAATTCAGAAAGAAAAAGTATTCTTTACAGACAAAACACCCAATCATTTGCTGTTATTCAGAATTTACAAGGAAGGACATCAGGAGAATAATGTGTATAAACATCACTATATCACTGGCAAGAGAAAACTCAATCCATTGGTAAGTCATGATAAAGAAAGATGTCTGATAGTGAAGCAGACAGGAGTTCCAATAAACACAGGATCCATAGCCACCTAAAATGACAAATTCGTAGATAGTTTGTATTTTTCCTAACTATACAAACCTTAGCTATTTAATAGGGGTATTACTTTCGGCGTAGCTGAAATGACGAGTCATTAATTTTTAACGAGGGTTTACTACCCACACCGCTAGTTAGCAGGGGTAGGGGAGGGTAGCTTGCTAACCCCCCCCCCCCCCTACACCTGTGCTTGAGCTCACTTTGCTTGGAGGTAGGACTTCAAGGGGGATAGGGCTGGCGGGCAAGTTTGGTTAGATAGCTAAGGTTTGTATAATTAGGAAAAATACAAATTATCTACGAATGTCATTTGTTCCGTAACTGGAATACAAAACACGCTATTTAATAGGGGTGACTCACCCATTAAGAAGGGTGGACATCCCAGCCAGCCTGGCTTTTGGCTTTGCCCGGGGACTCGTTATTTGAGTGTGTAAGCACCCAAGAAATAAGGAGTCCCTGCACCTCGCTAGAACCTTGCTATGCAAGGACTGTGGCCTACGCGAGCTGTGTGTGAAGGCATGAAGAAGTGTGACTCGTCCTAGGAAGTTGTTCTGAAGTTCTTTAGATGGAAACTTGTAGACTAGGACTCTCCTAATACCACCTCGTTAGGGTATGGGGACGTAAGAGTATTAATCTTAATGCTAGGAACACAAGGGAGCATGGTTTACCTGCAGTGGTTTGAGGTCAGCTATGCAGAGAACCCAGGATGCTGCCTTCCCCAAGAGAGGGGATGATGAAGAAAAAAATAAGGGCCAGTCAAACCTTTTCATTCATGCAGACTAAAACTGGGTAACAATGCCCTCAACCTTCTGCTACTTGTCCAAAAAGGAGCTTGAGGTTTTATACCAGCTGTTGTGCAGCCACCACAGGGCCGATAGCGAATGTATCAAGTCTCCTGTGGGTCACGTCTTGCAGGTAGTGGGATGTGAATGTTGTTTGAAGTTTCCACACCCTAGCTTGAAGAACCTGCGTCACTGAAAAATTTCTTTTGAAGGCCAGGGACGTAGCTATGCCCGACATCATGTGCTCTAGGGCGATATGATGGAGGAGGGTCTGGATTCAAGGCCAAGTCAATAACCCTACGAATCCATGCAGAGATGGTGTTCTTGGTGACCCTCCTCTTAGTCCTTCCTGTGCTGACGAATAGAGCTGGCACATGAGGACGGGCTGCAGCTGTTCTTTTGAGGTACAGCCTCAAACTCCTTACTGGGCATAGTAAGAGATGGTCTGGGTCATCTGTTACAGTACGGAGACTAGAAATCCGGAAGGAGTCGAATCGAGGATCCGCCACTCCAGGATTCTGAGTCTTAGCAATAAAATCAGGGACGAAGCTGAACGTTACCTCCCTCCATCCCCTTGAATGGGCGATGTCATACGAGAGACCATGGAGTTTGCTGACTCGCTTGGCCGAGGCCAAAGCTAGCAAGAATACCGTCTTCCAGGTTAGGTGGCGATCTGATGCCTGACGTAATGGTTCATAGGGAGGTCTCTTAAGAGACCTGAGAACTCGAACCACATTTCATGGAGAGGTCTCACTTCCGACTGAGGGCAGGTAAGTTCATAACTACGTATGAGTAGAGAAAGTTCTAGCGATGAAGAAATGTCCATTCCTTTCAGCCTGAAGGCTAGACTTAGCTAAGTGATAGCCTTTCACTGCCAAGACTGAAAGGCGCATTTCTTCACGCAAATACACGAGGAACCCCGCTATTGTTGAAATAGTGGCATCGAGTGGAGATATACCCCTTCCACGACACTAACCACAGAAGACTTTCCACTTTGCCTGTTAGACTGCTGCCGAAGACTTTTGCAGGTGCCCACACATCCTGACAGCAACTTGTTGTGAAAATCCTCTCACAGAGAGATGTTGGATAGTCTCCAGGCGTGAAGTCGTGGTGAACCTACGGCTTTGTGGAAGACGTTGGCATGTGGTTGTTTGAGTAGATTGTGTCGTGGAGGGAGCTCTCTTGGTAGCTCCGTTAGGAGTTGCAGAAGGCCCGGGAACCATTCCGCGTGATGCCATAGCGGAGCTACGAGGGTCATTGAAAGATTGACCAATGTTCTGGTCTTGTTGAGTACCCTCCTCATCAGACAGAACGGGGGAAAGGCGTAAACATCGATGTTGTCCCACCGTAGTTGGAAAGCATCTTGCCAGAGAGCCTTGGGGTCTGGGACTGGGGAACAGTACAGAGGGAGCCTGAAGTTCAGGGCCGTTGCGAAAAGATCCACAGTCGGAGAACCCCACAAAGTCAGGACTTTGTTAGCTACTAGATGATCCAAAGATCATTCGGTATTCACTATCTGAGAAGCTCTGCTCAGATTGTCGGTGAGCACATTCCTTTTGCCTGGAATGAAGCGTGCCGATAGTGATATCGAGTGGACTTCGGCCCATCTCAGTATCTCTACTGCTAGATGGGATACTTGTTGATGTAGGCCACTACTGTGGTGTTGTCACTCATCACCACCACAGAGTGACTTGCCAGGTACTGTTGGAACTGTTGAAGGGCCAGAAAGACGGCCTTCATCTCTAGGAGATTTATATGGAGGTACAGTACTTTTCTGACGCTGACCAGAGGCCTGAGGTCGTGTGGTGCAGCACGTGCCCCCCCCCCCCCCCCCCTGTTTTTTGAAGTGTCCGAAAACAGCATCAAATCCAGGGGGAGGACGAGAAGATCCACTCCTTTTCGTAGGTTCTCGTCTGCCACCCACCACTGGAGATCCGTCAGTTCCGCAGGTCCCATGGGGATCTGGATGTCCGGGGAATCGTACCCTTGATTCCACCGGGACTTGAGTTGCCACTGGAGGGATCTCATCCTGAGGCGACCGTTGGGAACTAGACGAGCCAGCGATGAAAGGTGACCGAGGAGACGTAACCACGATTGGGCTGGAAGTTCTTCTCGTCTGAGAAAAGGCCTTGCGACTTTCCTCAGCCTTGCTATCCTGTCGTCTGATGGGAAGGTTTTGTGGAGATTGGTGTCTATAATCATGCCTAGGTATACCAGTCTTTGAGTGGGAAGCAGTGAGGACTTCTCGAAATTTACCATGATCCCCAGATCTTGGCAAAGTCTCAGAAGTTTGTCTCGGTGTTGAAGAAGGGATGACACCGAGTCTGCTAGGATTAACCAGTCGTCCAGACAACGGAGGAGACGGATGCCAATCCTGTGTGCCCAAGATGATATTAGGGTGAACACTCGGGTGAAAATTTGTGGTGCTGTGGAGAGACTCAAGCACAGCACCTTGAACTGGTACTTTCTGTTGTCTAGGCTGAATCTTAAGTACTTCCTTGAAGACGGATGGACTGGGATCTGGAAGTACGCATCCAGTGTGCATATGAAGTCTTGCGGTCATACTGCTAGTCTGACCATGTCCGCCGTCTCCATGCTGAACGGAGTTTGTTTGACAAACTTGTTCAGAGCCGAGAGGTCGATGGCTGGTCTCCAGCCTTCAGACGCCTTCTTTACAAGAAAGAGTCGACTGAAGAAGCCTGGGGATCCATCGAGGACCTCTTGAAGAGCGCCCTTCTTCAACAGGGTCTGGATTTCTGCCCGAAGGGCTTGCTCCCCTTGCCGATCCCATGGCAAGGGAGCTCGATGACACTGGATTCGTCATCAGGGGAGGTAGAGATGTTATGAACGGGACGCGATATCCTAGACTGATCACGGAGATTGTCCAGGAATTGGCCCCGAGTTGCTTCCACCTGTTTGAGCAACTTTGTAGGCATCCCCCACTGGTGGACATGCAGAGGGCCTGCCTATCCTAGCGTTTGCGGCCTCGGCTGCTCCCTCTAGGATTCTTGCCTCCCCTGGAGGACTTTTTGTCTTTCCTTCCTTTGACAGGAAAGGGCTTAGACACCACGGTCTTCGCTGCTGTCGTCGTTTTAGCGGTCTTGACTGGATGGGACTGCTGTGGTGCTGGAGGCTTATAGGGCTTAAATGTTAAAGTACTATGAAGGAGGGACTCTTGATGAGACTTCCTCCACCTCTCAGCGGCCTGTTCCACATCCTTAGGCTCAAACAAGATGGATCCCTCTAGAGAGGAATGTCTGAGCCTATTGATCTCGGTGCTAGGGACCTTCTGATGGAATCTCTCACCTACTGCATCCCGATGTTTTAGAATAGTATTTGCCCACAAGTTCAAGACTTGGTGGGCCAGAAACTCGATCGTGCGAGTACCTGAGAGAAGAAAGGTCTCCATAGCTTTCCTGGTACGTTCTTTGGAGAAATCCTCAGAATGTATCAGGATACCTAAGGTCCTCAACCAGACGTCGAGCCACGAAGTGGCTTGCATAGCACACTTCGCAACTTTCTCCTGGTTAAAGATCTCGGTTGGTGAGAATGAGACCTGCCGGTTGGAGAGTCTCTTAAGAGGGACTCCCCTGGTACGCTCTTCCAGCGAGTGGTGAAGAGGAAGAGCTAAACAAGGCTCCTTAAGGATCTCAAAGTACCTCCTCTGCTGTATGCAAGGAGGTGGAAGGAGCTTATTGGTGGCACTGGAACGGTTGGAGGAGGACATCTCAGAGAGCTGTAGAGAGATCTTGTCCCTGGTACTCTTAACCCCTGAGACCAGGGCAGTGCTGCACTGGTCTTGGAGGGTTTCTGAGTACCAAAGACATGGTCCAAGACCGTGTCCTTGCCCTCTCGAGGAGGGATCTCTGGGTCGGAAAACCCGTTGAGAGCCCTCATTAGAGTCAGAACTTGCCAAAATGCATGTTCTGACTCTTGCTGGTCTCCTCCTGATGTAGGACTTGCAGCGAAGACTCCTTCTGTCCCCAAAGGCTCTTCTTGGGGAGAGTTGCGGACGTTCTCTGAGTGGCTAACTGGCTCCATCCTAGTCCTAGTAGAGGACTTCGGTAATGTTTTAGAGTCCTTAGATTCCTTCCTGGGAAGGATGTAGGACTCCAACATTGACGAGGATGGCATGTTCCTTTCAGTCCCCACCTGAGAAGACATCTCGGCGCGAGGAGAGGTTTCCCTCATTGGTGCAATGGGAGAAAGTCTCTCCTCGCGTGATTCCCCTGAGGACGGGAAACCTTTGTCCGAAGGGGAAGGAGAGACAGTCTGGGGGAAAGAAGGAACCTCCCTCGAAGGTCTGCGTGGAGTCAGTTTTGCCCTTGGAGGAGTTACTGCGTCCGGAACTCCTTTTTCTCTTCAAAGGGGTAGAAGTAGCCAAGGATCTGTGCCCCAATTCAGAGAAGACAGGCTTGCACGCCTGCGTTATGGCTCTGATCAGTGCACCAAACCAGGGCTGTTGGCTGACAGACGCGCTGTCAGACATACCCCTTGAAGGGACAGGAATTGAAGGATCCCTGGGAGTTCTCATCATTGGTGGGTTTGCCTGAAAAGGCTTTGGGATCCTGGACCCCTCTAGATGTTTCCCTTCTCCCACAATGCACGCTGGTATGCACTTGCGGGGAGGGGAATGAGGCGATGGTGACCTTGCCGTTCGTAGTTGAGCAGTCTCGGGCGCGGGAGGATATTGACGCTCGCGCGAGGGAGAGTAATGGTGCTCGCGCGTAGGAGAATACCGGGGGCCACGCGTGGGAGACTTCTGGCGCGCGCGGGAGACTGCGGGCGTGCGCGTGGGAGACTGATGGCGCACAGGAGCGCGTGCGAGAGACTGTGGGCGCACAGGAGTGTGTGCGGGAGACCGTTGGTGTGCGCGCGCAGGATCAAGGCGTTGAGTGTGCGGGCGTGAGTTCGCGCGTGCCTGTACCAGTCGTAGGGCACGCGCATGCAGGAGAAGGACCCCTAGCGCACGGGCGCGCAGTTGAAGCCTGTGCTGCTCGAGGTCGCGCGTCAGAATGTGGGCACGAATCCATAGGAGAGGATGGGCGAGTGCGCGCGGGTATCCTTGCGGATGCGTGCGGGCGATGGCGAGAGCTGGAACGTGGGAGAAGTCACTCTAGTTGACTTCCCAGTAGTGCCCAGATCAGTAGATCGTGGGTGCGCAGAAGAAATAACTGCTGGGCGTGAGCGCTGGCGCGCAGGATAATCGCTGGCGAGTAGGAGAGCTCTGGCGTGCAGGAGAGCGCTGGCGCGTGGGAGAGCGCTGGCGCGCAGCTGGGCATGGGCGCGTATTCTTAGGCTCAGGCAAGGCCTGGCGCACAGGAGAACATGGGCGCGTATGTGCATGAGTGCGTGCATAGCGTGTAGAAGAACCGGGCTCCTGTTGGGACGTATGTGCGTGTTGGCGCATACGCCCTTGATGCCCTGTGTTAGAGTTTGTTGACGGAGCCTGACGAGCTACTATAGCGCGTTAGTCAGGTTTCGTTGGCGCATAGCGCGTATCTAGTTGGTGCGCCTTAGTGTGCTCAGATGAAACCTTGCTAGATTTATATAAGAACGGTGAAGGCAGGTCGGCAGGTCTGTCGGGTGGAAGGTCGACGTGTCCTTTAAAAGGACGACCTTCCACCGAAGTAGATTGCGAACGATCTGCAGAAAGGTCCAGGACCAATGCAGGAACAGTGACCGGTGATTGATGTCGAGGCTCCTCTGCGGGGGACTGCATCGAAGATGTTGAACCGACGAGGCGCCTCCTCACCGCAGGTGAAGGAAGGCCTCTCTGGTGAAGAGGAAGGCGACCCTTGCGACGACTGCGCCCTCTGGGGGCCGTAGGGTCACCGAGCTGACCTTCTGCAGTCTTCCGAAGAGGAGTCTGTAAGTGAACTTCCCCGAGGGGAAGAAACACTAGCAGGAGAGACTGTTGGACTTAGTTTCTCCCTCGTTGGTTGAACAGGAACGGGAGAAACTAAGCCGTCAGCTACCATAGGGTTTGAAGAGGCAGAGGTGATGGGTGATACCGCATTGGATACCTCTGACACCACAACGTCGACAAGAGACAGAGGATCAACCTCTGCCGGTGACAGTGATTGCTTGACAGCGGCACCCTATCGGATGTAGTCAAGTAAAACCTCCTTGGAGGACGAACTCTCAAGCCCCAAGTCGGACAAAAGCTGAAAAAGGGGGATTAGTGACATATCCTCCCCCGGGGGGAGAGGTGGAGCTGGTTCGCTAGGGGAAGCAACGTCATCTCTCGAGCCCCGAGTTTGGTAAACAGTACATCGGTCTACGCTACCACTCGACGGTCCCGATCGAGTGGGAGCTTCGGAGGAGGTTTGGGCAATGGAAGAATAGGCCTTGGGTTTTTCTCCTTTCAAAGAAACTTTCGAAGGAGAAATATCCCATTTAGACTTCTTCTTCCGTCGTCACGAAAACCTCTCCCACTGGGAAGTAGACCACTCCCTACACCTGTTATTGCTATCACACCGTTGGCCCCTACATGAAAGGCAAAGGACGTGAGGATCGGTCTCGACCGCCGACATGAATGTTCCACAGGGGCGGTCGGGAAACCCAGGGCAGGTGCGCATATTCGCAGAGGCCAATTTCACACACAAAACTAGAAAAGAAAAAGCAAAAAAGCATTAAATTTCTGCCAAATGACGGCGAGGATGAAAGCGGACACATCTGACTACCATCCGAGCCGAGAGCAAAGTGAGCTCAAGCAAAGGTGTGTGAGAGGGGGGGGGGGGTAGCAAGCTACGCTCCCCTAACCCCGCTAACTAGCAGTGTGAGTAGTAAACCCCCGTTAATAATTAATGGCTCATCATTTCAGCTACGCCGAAAGTACTACCCCTATTAAATAGCGTGGTTTGTATTCCAGTTCGGAACAAACTCACAGTAGTACATCAGGTTGCATCATTGTATGAACACGAACGAAGCCTAACGAGAATACATAATACTCCTGATTCCACAGATACAAAAAATTATGGAAACTAAGAGAGTCATAGATATAATGGCAGCAAAAATTTTGTAGTTGATTAAAGCATAAATGAAATAATATGCTACAACTAAAAATTCTAAAACTACCATGATAAATCTCAAATCACAGCTACAACAACATTAACAATAAAAAAAAGTTTACCTGTATGAGGCAAGTAAGGTAAAAGGATCCCCATGGTCCGACTCCATATTTTTTATTGCTGCCAAGCATTCCGGGTCTCGATAGGCACGATTAGTGAAAGGACTCTGTACACTCATGGCAGCTGCTAGAGACAAGACAGGATCTACCTGAAAACATAAATGGCACATTATGAAATATGCTGCCTGCCAAAACACAGCTGATGGAACTTCAAACAAAATTGGAATGCAGTCAAAATTGGAAAGTTAAAAAGCATGAGATTCCACACGCATGCAAGGAATATTAAACAAAAAATTAATAAAATACAAGGCATTTTTATAAAACATTTACCCCTTTAATAAGAATTCCTAAACAAACCAATGGAAAATGCACAGAAGATTGTTTCCTTAATCCATAATACATACCTATAATCTTACTTATACAGGTATTGCAATACCCAGAATGGAGCAGTATAAATAGGAAAGAATCAACAAAAGAAAGATAGTTTCATCTCCAGTCTCCTTTACAGAGAGTATCTCTTACTAGAAGATGCCCCTTCTCAAGATGTCACATTTATTAGCAGCTTCAATACTGTTAGAAATTAGTAGGAGAAGAATATAACTCGAGTGATGAAGCAGCACTGCCAGTAAATAATAGTATTTCAACTTTAATTTGGTATTAAAATCTTAAAATGTACAAAACTCTTTTCTTTATTCTGTATCCATTCTGTACTAGCTACGTAAGTAGTTATGTATCTATTCACCTGTTCCCTAGTTTGTAATTTGGTTTTCGTAAAGGCCTTGGAGCATGTGATGCCCTTCTTACAATCTCAAATGCTGTACAGAAATCCCTTGATTGTGGTCAGGAAGTTTGTATGATTAGCCTTGATTTTAGTGCTGCCTTTGACCGTGTTAATCATGGGGCCCTTGTTTCCAAACTCAAACAGTTGGGAGTGGGTGGGTCGTTTCTTAGCATCATTATTGAATTTTTAAGTAATAGATCGCAAAGAGTTGTTGTTGATGGGCACCATAGTGAGTATAGGAATGGGATAATGTTTCTTTAACTTTATATGACTCTTAAAATTTTAGGTGTGATTCTCGACAGCAAATTTACTTTTGAGAAACACATTAGGTCTGTGTCTTCTTCAATAGAACAAAAAATTGGCTTATTGAGAAAGTCTTTCAAGATTTTTAGTGATCAATCTATTCTGAAAAAGTGTTTTAATTCTTTCATTTTACAGTACCTTGTTTCGAGTATTGTTCGCCTGTGTGGTCTTCAGCTGTTGATACTGTCTTAATTTGTTGGACAGGAACTTACGGTCAATTAAACTTCTTATTCCTGATCTAGATATTAATCTCTAGCACTGTCTTTCTATTAGTTCATTATGCATGTTGCATAAGATTTCTTATAATTCTGACCATCCATTACATTCAGATCTTCCCGGACAGTTCCATCCTGTTCGTAATACTAGGTATGCAGTAAATTCTAATAGCCAGGCCTTCTCCATCATGAGGCTCAATACTACACAGTACCCTGGAAGTTTTATTCCAGCTGTGACCATGTTGTGGAATGATCTTCCTAGCCGGATAGTTGAATCAGAAGAACTTCAAAAGTTCAAACTCGCAGCAAATGTTTTTATGTTGAACAGGCTTACATACCGGTAAGTCCTTTTATAGTTTATACAGTAAATCAAATATGTTTTAATGTTGTTAATATTTATAAAATATTTTATTTTACTTTTCATTACTTCTTACATCGTTTATTTATTCCCTTATTTCCTTTCCTCTCTGGGCTATTTTTCCCTGTTGGAGCCCTTGGGCTTATAGCATCTTGTTTTTCCAACTACTGTTGTAGCTTAGCTAATAATAATAATAACAATAATATTCATAAAGATAATTTTCTTCCATGTTTATTTGTTACTACAAAATATACATAGGTCAAAAAGAAATTCCAGGATTCAATAAGATGCATATTACATTTATGTTCATCTATACCGCATACTTTTTGCATTGAGAATGTAAATTTTAACTTGAATGTTATATCTTTTAAAGTTGGGTAATTGTCACAAATCTCCTAATCACTAACATGTTTGTTGGGAGTCAATATCTTCACCACTAATGTACCTTCAAAATCCCTTTTCATATAAGGACATATCACTGGGATACAGATACTAATGAAATGTGATAAAACGAGCAAAATAATTCCCTCGGGCACACGATTCTGATGTCACACTCCCCTGCTTATTAACTACAATATCACATTATGAGTGTTTTAGGATAATCAACTTTCAATTTTGTGGAAAAAGACTGGTCCTGGGGTATGTTTATTACTAATGACTATGCCATCAAATAAAGGCGGAGTAAATTACTCACTTGGCTGAAAGTCGCTGAAATTGATTACATTTTAAAGATGTTAAACATTTACTGGCCAACAAAGTGGATTTTCTTTCTTTTTTTTAGCTCTTTCAGCATACGAGGGTTAACAGTCAGAACAGAAGCTTGGGAGGGAGGTGCATTGGACTGCTAATAGTCTTATAAGTTGAGAAAGACCAGGAGGGAGAGACAAGAGTCTTGCTGAGAAAGGAAGAATGCACAAAGTTAAAAGGAAAAAAGGTTTTCAAAAGATTGACTACGAGAGTTGTGTGATATTGGAGCTTTATAAAAATTGGCATAAGAGCTCCTAAAAAATGAACTACCTAACATTCTTATGGTCCAAGATCAATATCCAAAGTATTAGCTCAAACTGTTAATTAATAATGGAGTAGTGACAGGTAATCTTGCAAATTCTTAACCACCTCACTACAAGGCAGCGGATCCACCCATTATAGCTACACACAAGATTTGTCACCATAATATATAGATGCACACTTACTTTATAATAACCTACATTTTCATGTTCATTTGCTTTATTACTGATAACAGAATAAACTTTTCAAAAGTTTGCTTTATTTTCTTTTATACAGTATTTCACTCTAAAAAACTGATTATACTGTAGAATAATTTTCAGATTTTTTTTTATATTTTATTCTAAATAATAGTAAAGCACAGTGATTCTGTGTGTAAAGAAAATTATATAATCATTGTGACTTATGAAATAGTTCCATGATAGAGATAGCCGTAGAAAGATATAAAACTCGTTGGCAACGGACCGTCCATATGTTATACAGAAATGTAAAGAAAATATCAGTTTGTTTTCTTGGACACATGAAGTCAATTATAATGTATACAGTAATTATAAGGCATATATAACATATGAGAGAGAGAGAGAGAGAGAGAGAGAGAGAGAGAGAGAGAGAGAGAGAGAGAGAGAGAGAGAGAGAGAGAGAGAGAGAGAGAGTGTTACAAGGATTTTGAATGTCTAAAAGACCTTTTCATCTTTCCATGTGGACTCCATTTGCTCTTAGGTAGAGCAATTCAAATTAAGTATTTAGAGAGTTCTTATGATCTTGTCTAACTTATTCTTGAGCTTGTTTACCATATTACTGTATACATCCGCTGGAAGTCTATTCCATGTATTTGCTATTTTGTATGTAAAGAAATTGCCACATTGAGTGGTGGTGTATCTTTTCAATTCCAGTTTGTATCCATTACCTCTGGACTGATTTGTGCTAAGTGCTAATGGATTGTTGTAATCTATATTTGTTATTCCTTTAAGAATTTTGAATGCCTCTATTAACTGTCCCCTTAGCCATTGAGTTTGTAGTTCAAACGTTCCATCCTCCATCTATATCCAAATAGCCTTTCTGTTCAAACTAGTTTGGTGGCCCTAGCTTGTACTGCTTCCTGTCTATCTATATTCTTCTGAATACTGTACTTGGGGCACAATGTCTTTGTTTCTGTATTTGAATTGCCTCTTTATGTAACCTATTAGTTTTTATACTTGCTTTCCAGCTTTTATGCTCTGTTTGGTTAACTTCAAATCCTTGCTGATAGAAATACCAAGATCTTCCTTCTGGTTCACACTTTCTATTTCATTTCTCAGCAGCGATTAATCTGATTGTGGGTTACTATGACATATGTGCACGACTTTGCATTTCCCATGGTTGAAAGGCATTTGCCACTTTCAAGACCATTCCCCTAGCTTCATTAGATCCTCTCTTAAGGCTTCTACGTCTTCTAAGTTTGCTTCATTTATGCATAGTTTAGTATCATCGGCAAATTTGACAATTCTACTAGTTAATCCTAAATCTATGTCATTAATGTAAATCCGAAATAGTAATGGGCCAAGGACGAATCTTTGAGGTACTCCGCTTGTAATAGCTGCCCCCTTTGAAGCTTCTCCATTGATTACAATTCTCTGTTTTCTGCTTGTTAGCCGATCTAAGATCCATTCAGCTGGCTCATCAAAGATGCCTAGTGCTCTAATTTAGACCATTAATTTTATATGAGGAACGTAGTCAAAAGCTTTTTGAAAGACTAGGTATATAATGTCTATTGTCCTGCTTTTGTTATAAACGTTAAACGTGTTGTGGAAAAATTCCAATAGATTTGTCACACATGATCTCTTTTGTCTAAAACCATATTGGCTGCCTATAAGAAGATTGTTTTTCTCTACTATAATTGATTAAAAAATTTTGCAAGGCACTGAAGTTAGACACAGTGGTCTGAGGTTGCCAGGTTCTACTTTTGGTCTCTCCTTGTAGATTGGAGGAACATTGTCTAGTTTCCTTTCTTGTGGTGCCTTATTTCATTGGCTGTCTTTTCAGAACATTTTGTAAAAGTGTGGGGTTATCTCTTCTAGTTCTATAATCTCTGGTGGATGAATATCATCTGGACCCGGTGCCTTAGAATTACAGTCCTTTTATTTCCTTTTTTACATCAGCCATAGTAAAGGCGATTCTATTTAATGGTTGTGGCCCTTCATACTTGATAGCTAATTCGGGGAGGGCCGCTGATTCTTCCCTAGTGAATACAGTTGTGAAATATGCATTCATCAGTTTAGCTTTTCCCAAATCATAAATCAAAAGATTACCCTCAGAGTCTCTTAATGGGCTAATGTTGTTTTTTATTGGTTTTATATTGTTTACATATGCAAAAACTTCTTTTGGGTTTTCTTTACTAGCTGAAGCCACTCTTTTCTCTTCATTGATCTTGGCCTTTCTAACTAGCTTATCTAATTTTCGGCTAAACTGCTTGTGCTCGGAAATTTCATGAATTGAAGGCTGTTGACCCACTGATTTATGTATTTATGTTTCTCCGATTCTTATGGCATTGGCTATTTCTCTGTTGAACCACGTAGGTTGTGGAGTTCCATTTGGTAAAATACCTCTATGTATTTAGCCCTTTTCTCTTTATATATTTCTACAAAGGAGTCCCATTGCATATCTTTGTTCCATGTTTTGCTGCATTCTAAATTCTTTGTGTATTCCTTCAGTTTTATCCAGTTACTCCAACTGTAGTCTAACCTTTTTATAATTTTCCTTTCTTTTACATGAGGAATATTTACCTGAAACCTAACTATACTGTGTTCACTTTTGCCAAAATTTTTGCCAACAGAAACACTGGATACTAAATTTTCTTCAGTTGTTAGCACAATATTTAGTATGTTGTTTCCCCTTGTTGGTTTATCAACCCACTGATGGAGGAATTCATTGTTGACAAACTCTAGTAGCCTATGTCCCGCTGTGTATGATTTGGAATTCATAGTGTCTCAGTTTACTGCTGCATTGAAGTCTCCCATTAGGACATCTAGCTGATTGTTAACTTCTTGTCCAAGTTGTCTATACAACTCTTCGTCCTGTTCTTGTGCTTGATGTGGTGGTCTGTATATTAATAGTATGGACATGTTTTATCCTATGGTGTTGATATTTGCACCTGTCACTTCATATTTGGTTTCTAATTTAATTTCTATGGGGTTTAAGTGATTTTTAACAGAGCATTAACCCTCCACCTTTTTTGGTAAGGTAATCCTTCTTGAAAAGCTTAAAACCTGGGATTTCATATTCACCGATAAAATCCTTTGTTATTTTCTTGAATCCAGGTCTAGGTAATGCCTATGAAATCTAATTCCTCGCTAGCTATCATTGCCTTGAAGTTTTCCAATTTAGTTACTGACTGAGCACTGAAGTGTGCCACTCTGAGAAAATTTTCTTTTCTTCCTCTGTGGGTTTGCTAATTTCCCTGATTTACTAGCGTTTTAGTTTTACTTTTATCTTCATTATCCAAGTTTCTGCCAAATTTCTTTTATTTGTTGTTGGAGGATTTTCTGAGGGTCTAGTTTGTTCTTGGTCTACTGAGGATTTTCTGAGGGTCTAGTTTGTTCTTGGTCTACTGTGTTTAAATAATTGTAGAGGCTGAGATTATGTTGTTTTCTGTATACTCTCTTGCCTTCACTGAAGTGTAATCAGTCTCTATTGTATTATTTTCTCTTGCTGCAGAAAGTGTCCCAAAAATCTATAAATTTAACTTTCTTTTCTGGCATGTGGACGGAAGCCTTTCGTTTATCCCTATGGTTTTGCTGAGGGTGAAGTGGCTGACATTGAGTCTTGGGAGAATACCTATACATTAACTATAGTATCATTGGTCTTGTTTCTAGCTGTTTCAACAGTTTATTTCTAGCTGTTTAACCAAAGGTTCTGTTCGGCAAGCAGTATCCTTTCTTAGGAGTAGGTCATTCTGGTTGCCTGAACAATAATAGTGGTCTTCTTGTTCTCTGTGTGTTGGCACCTGAATAGGACTTAACCTTTCTCCTCTTTTTGTTCCTTTACCCTAGAATCTTCAATTAACAATGTCTCATCTTCCTCTTCCTCTGCTAGGGGGGGGGGAGAATCTTTTTTGGGTGGTAGTTACATTTCTAGACTGTTGTTAGGTCTTCTTGGCCTTAGCTACCCTTCCTCTTGTGGGTTTTGTGAACTCTCTTTTTGTTGGTTATTTCTTCTTTAAGTTCTGTCCTTAATTTTATCTTATTTTGTATTTTTTGGATACTAATCCCATTTTCTACATCATAAATCCATGACTTCTTTGTTCCTTATTTCTAACTGTTGGAACTTGGTCATGATCTCTATCAATTGTTTCGTAGTTCTTGGTTTTAATTTTTCTATTTTTCTATTTCCTGTTTATGCAGACAGAACAAGCATACACTATTATGGTGCAGGCTTGCAGTGCACCCTTCTTTTAAGTTGACTCACCATTTGCTTATTTGGCATTCTGCACATTTGTGCTTTAACGGTAGTTTCTCACTCCTTTTCAATTTCTGTGATATTGTCTAATGTGTAACTATTTGGAAATCTAGGCTAATAACTTCTATAACTAGCTTTTTGACCACTACTGTAAAATGGGGGAGTGGCTGATGGTTACCCACCTGCTGCCGCATCCGCATGATCCTGGGTCACCTTCCATCTTTTCTGTCCCCAACCTCCCGTAAGTGCTCCCAAACTAACAGTTAAGTTTCATCAACATTGGGGCGTCCCTTACGTGTCGCAGCTCCCTACTGAGTAGCACAAGGCAGAAGCCTGTTTTCTTGACAGGACCGACAGTGGAAGGCTAGCAATTACAGGGATTTCCGGACATCCAAGAACAGCTAGACTCTTAGGTACTACGGAGTATTACCAAGAAGCAGCAACTGGGTGTTTTAGTTGGCCAGGGCTCCAACAAGGCACAAAAGCTATGTCAACCTCAAGAGTAGTTGAGCCTATTTCGCTAGGGGGTCAGTCATAGGGAGTGGTCAGCTAGCATACGTTAGCAATGTGCTTTGCGGGGCACTAATGGCATCATTCCATTCTTGTGTCCCCTAGCATTGTTTATAGAGGTTCCAAAGCCTCTTCTTTGTTGCATGAGGTAGCTGTAAGCTCCTTAACCCTGGAAAGGTATGATGGGTCGTACGCGACCCCTACAGCATTTTCAAAACCTGTTTTTTTCCCCATAAATCATCAGCTGTCTCGAATATGGAAGTGATCAACCTGCAAGGGGTGACTAGTCTACATGCCATTGTCTGCTTTAGGACTGATTTTCGTCTAACTTCCCTCCTTCCCCGTTTTTTTACCCCCCAGGGGTCGACCTCGACCCTGACATACCTTTATGGGGGTAAGTGATCAAACAGCAAAGTTATTACATAATTATAAATTGTCGAACAGTGTTGATACTTGTTTGGTTCTTTATAGTTGGAAAGTGTGGGTGGATGGTGTGTCTACCACTTGCATGACATTGGTTTTGGCTTAGATGCCATATATTGCCATGAGGTCCATTTTCCCTCAAATGCTAATTTCTGAATTTTTTTTATTTTTTGCAAATTTTATTTTTTTTCTATTTATTTTGAATTTATCTTCAATAATGGCCAGCAGGCAGTATTCCCTCGGCATGGATGTCATCAACACACTTCTAATGGAGTTAAAAAGAGATGTTGATGATAATATGGAGCTTGCAACCCCATTCTTCATTTCAAGTGGTAGATTGGGCTGTAAGAGATGTTGCGGTCTGCTGCCATTTTGTTGACATACCCGAAAGGTAAGTTGGCATATCTCTATATATTCTTGTTCTGTATAGAATTCGTGATATTTTGGTATACTGTATTTTAATGCATAAATATCATATTTTATAGGAGATACAATGATTTTCATAAGAAATTTACATTGTGAAACTAGGCCGTCAAAAAATGACCTTTAGATTTCGCCCCTGATATAACAGTAAATTACATCTTAGTGCACATTTTATTATGTATTTCTGTTCTAGGATAATATGAGTTTATTCTATAAAAAAAATTAGCCTCTTCCTATTTCATTTGAGTACCCAAAAAAAATTCATGAAATTTGGACAAATTTTTTTGGCCAAAAAAAGTTACCCTTTTTTTCTCATTTCAGATATTGACTTCTATGGGTCCAACTCATTTCCAGCAATTACACGCTGTTGCTTTGCCATCTCAGAAGGTGTCCCTAAAGGGATTTATGTGTATATGTATATTTCTATTTTTTGTGAATATTTACGTCGTCTTTTTTTTTGTAAAGTGAACCCTCGCTACTTCGCGGTTCGACATTCGCGGATTCACCACTTCGCGGGGTTTTTCCATAACCCATATATATATACATATCGCGGATTTTCCGGAAAATTCGAAAATACCGCGAAATCTGAAGACCCCCAAATACGATATTTTGTTACCTGTAATTCCATTAATACTGTAATTAGTAATATCTGCTCTTACTGATTGTTCATTGCATTACATATGATATATAATTCAGCACAGAAAGAAATAAAACACGAAAAGAGAATGTGATCATGCGATAATTCAGTACGTAGTAAAATTAAATCGAACATGAAACGCAAATCAGATGCAGTCATACCATATTAGAATGGTGTGTACTGTAATGGATGTGCTTCTTTTCCATGAATATTTTGTATGTATACGTACGTAGTACAGTACTGCATCCAATAATATTCTTTGTTGCAAAAATCACATTTCGAATAAGCGTACGAGAGAGAGAGAGAGAGAGAGAGAGAGAGAGAGAGAGAGGGAGAGAGAGAGAGAGAGAGAGAGAGAGAGAGAGAGAGAGAGAGAGGCGTAAAATAGCGTACGTAAAGTGTGTATTATTATTATTGTTGTTGTTGTTAATAAAATTATTATTGTTATTATTATTATCATTATTATTATTATTATTACTGTACAGTATTATTATCATTATTTATTATTATTACGGTATTGTACTTAATCTACGTACGTTCAGTATGCGCGGGGCATCTTCTATGAGTAGGTAACCAACGCATCATAGTACTGTAAGACGGGTTGTGATTGGTTCAAGCGCTGATAGATGACGAATCAGAACTCAAGTTTTGTTATCTAGCCTGTGATTGGTGTTTTGCCCGCATCTTCTACCCGCAGCATCAAAGTTCTCGCGGGGCTGGATCGTTCACTTTCTCTTACCGCGTATCGCTGAGTAGACGTTCTTAAGTTTGTGAAGTTTAATCTGTGCTGTGTGCGACCTTTTTAAGTTGAACTTTTTGTTACAGTACTGTACGTAAATCCTACTGTAATGGCTCCCAAGCGTTCTGCTTCTCTTAAGGCTGGTAGTGAGCCTAAACCACCGAAGGATGATGACGATAGCTGAGAAGGTTACGCTTCTCGACATGTTAAAAGATGGTAGAAGTTACGCGGCCGCCTGCCGCCATTTTGGCATCAACGAATCCACCGTTCGCTATATCAAAAAGGACGAGGCGAACATTAGAAAGACGGCTGCAATCACCTTTAGCAGATCAGCGAAGCGAGTCGTTACAGCGCGTAATAAAACGATCGTACGCATGGAAGGTGCTTTAGCTGTGTGGATTGCCGACTGCCGGAAGAAGAACATAGCGTTGGATACGAACACCATCCAAACAAAGGCTTTGAGTTTATATGAGAATTTTGCTGCAAAGGAACCTAAAGACGACGACGGCAACCATGCTGAAGATGATGATGATGCAGATGATCCTCAACCAGGGACATCCACTGATTCCCAGCCTCAGAAACGTTTTTCCGCAAGCAAAGGATGGTTCGCGAAGTTTCAGAAACGCTTCGCCCTGAAAAGCGTTTCCCTGCATGGGGAGTCTGCTTCCGCTGACACTGCCGCTGCTGAAACTTACGTGAACCAGACGTTCAAGAATATTATCGCCGAAGGTGGATACAAGCCGGAACAAGTCTTTAATATGGATGAGACTGGCTTGTTTTGGAAGAGAATGCCGTTGCGAACTTTCCTGTTCAAAGAGGAAGCCAAAGCCTCTGGCTTTAAGGCATTCAAGGATCACGTTACCCTCGTGATGTGTGGCAATGCTGCTGGATTTTTGTTAAAGCCAGGGCTTATTTATAAGTCGAAAAATCCTCGCGCTTTGAAAAATAAAAATAAGAATCTCCTTCCCGTGTTGGCAATGCTGCTGGATTTTTGTTAAAGCCAGGGCTTATTTATAAGTCGAAAAATCCTCGCGCTTTGAAAAATAAAAATAAGAATCTCCTTCCCGTGTACTGGATGCATAATCAAAAAGCATGGATTACGAAGATGCTGACCTCCAACTGGTTCCACCAGTGTTTTATCCCGCAAGTCAGTAAATATCTCTTAGAGAAGGGCTTGCCATTCAAGATCCTTCTCCTTATGGATAACGCTGGTGGACACACAACTGACCTGTTGCATGAGGGCATTCAGGTTGAGTTCCTGCCACCCAACACCACGTCATTAATTCAACCGATGGACCAGGGGGTTATCAGGGCGTTCAAGGCCCTCTACACGAAGAATACCTTGGCGGACCTCGTTGCGTGTGTGGATGCTGCCCCAGATGACGAGGATGAAGATTTCAACTTGAAGGCGTACTGGCGGCAGTACACCATAGCCATGTGCCTGCAGAATATTCAGAAGGCACTTCAAGAGATGAAACCTGCAACCGTGAATGCGAGCTGGAAGAAGTTGTGGCCCGATATTGTTTACGACGACAAGGGATTTACTCCGTCGGAAATCCAACACTCTGCAATACGGAAATCTGTGCAGTTGGCTGCCATAATTGGAGGTGACGGGTTTGGCGACATGACGACTGAAGACGTCGACGAGTTGTTGGACTGCCATTCCCAGCCCCTAACTGACGCAGACCTCGAAGACCTGACGAAATCGGCTAGTGAGGAAGAGAGTGATACCCAGGAAGAGACCCAAGAAAATGTCGAAGAAACGGGTTTAACATTAGAACGGCTTGCCAAGGCCTGCAACCACGCGAAGGAGTTGAAAGAAATGTTGCAAGAGTGGGACGAGGATATGGTTCGCTCGATGCAATTCTGCAACAAGGTTGATGACATAATGACTCCCTACAAAATGCTCTTGGATCGAAAAAAGAAGCAGCGGCAACAACTTCCGATCACAATGTTCTTCCAGCCTCGCAAAAAAGAGCCAGTTCCTCCTGCTAGTACGCCTTCGGAAGAAATTGAAGTTTCCCAGGAAGAAGTTGAAGAGGTGTCCCAGGAAAAGACACCTCCGTCTGAAGAGACGTAAAATACTATCATTGGCTGCACAGTAGAACACATCATCAGCTTCATCATCATCATTTCTACTGTGCAGCAAATTCATCGCCATCACCATTCAAGTTTTTCTTCAACTTCTTTCGTGGTGAGTACAGTAACAATCTTTATTTTTTACTTTAATATTCTTACTGCCTGTTTTATAGTTTAGTAATGTACGTACTGTATGCATTAAGTTAAAGGGAAGGTTTTAAAAGTCTACATGTTGTAACCTATCATATTTTTTTTGTTTAAAATTTACATTTACGTACGTAAAACAATCTCTCTCTCTCTCTCTCTCTCTCTCTCTCTCTCTCTCTCTCTCTCGTAAATTGTTTTCCTGCTTTGCTACGTACAATACTGTATAATTTATATTTGTAAGGTAACATATTTTGTAAATGCTTTTACTGTAAATACTGTATGTACTGTATCATTATTTATCACTATCATCATGCGCGTTAAATGCCTTGTTTGTTCTGAGCGTGGTTGTTTACTGAGCGTACACGCCGTCGTTTCAGGCGGCGTCATAAAGAAAAACATTTCATTTGGAAGTCCTAAGAAAAATACGTAAACTAAAACATTGGTAATAAACAAATCAACATACAGTACAGTACTGTATAATCAATATAATCGATGCAAAAACTAACCTATACATATATGTGTACTGTACACTAAATGAGTTTGTTTCTTCATTATGATCAGAGATGAACGTAAACAAAACATTGGTTGCCATTTTTTATCGTGCTTTTTAGGTGTTTAGGAAACGCATGATATAAAATCGCCTTTAATATTTGTGCCTGTTTTAGTTTAGGGTGCTGTAGTACATGCATTAAGTGTTCTGTACATTAAAGGGTGGTTTGTTAACAGTACTACGTACAAGGGAAGGTTTTAAAAGTCCGAATATACATGTTAAATAAATAGGTAAATATGATGTCACTACTTCGCGGATTTTCACCTATCGCGCCCGCGTCTGGAACCTATCTACCGCGATAAACGAGGGTTCACTGTACTTAAATTTTTAATATATTTCCAATAAATAGTTATTTTGTAGATGGGTATCATTTATATTTTCAGTAGTTTTTAGCCTTCTTTGAAGTATTTTTAGCAAGTCAAACAATACAGATTGATGCATAACTAGATTTTTCCTGAATTTTTTTTGGAGTCGGGGTCGCGCTGCGACCGAGTATACCCTTAAAGGGGTGTCCGAGTAGCGTACCTATCCAGGGTTAATGTCTATATGAGTTTAGGCTAGTTATGATTAGCCGTTGTATTTAAATATCTATTTTTTTTATGTAAGCCAGGATATATTCACAGCTGAGAGTTTGGATAGAAGGGTTGAGAAAGAGAGCAAAAAAAAAATGAAAATATGACAAATTCGTGTATAATTAGTATTTTTAATAACTATACAAACCTTAGCTATTTAATAAGGGTATTACTTTCGGCGTAGCTGAAATGACGAGCCATTAATTTTTAAAGAGGGTTAACTACCCACACCGCCAGTTGGAGCGGGGTAGGGAGGGTAGCTTGATACCACTCCCCCTCACACACCTGTGATTGAGCTCACTTTGCTTGGAGGTAGGACTTCACAGGGGATAGGGCTGGCGGGCAAGTTTCGTTAAATAGCTAAGGTTTGTAGTTAGGAAAAATACAAATTATCTACGAATGTCATTTCTTCCGTAACTGGAATACAAACCACGCTATTTAATAGAGGTGACTCCATTCGGAAGGGTGGACGTCCCAGCCAATCTGGCTTTTTGGCTTTACCCGGGGGCTCCTTATCTGAGTGTGTTAGCACTCGAGGAACAAGGAGTCCCTGCGTCTCCCTAAAACCTCGCTACGCAAGGTTCGCGGCCTACGCAAGCTGTGTGTGAAGGAATGTAGAAATGTGACTCGTCCTAGAAAGTTATTCCGAGTTCTTTAGAGGGAAAAACTGTGCACTAGGACTTTCCCAATACCACCTCGTCAGGGTATGGAGACGCAACAGTATTAATCTTAATACTAGGTACACACAAGGGAGCATGGTTTACCTGCAATGGTTTGAGGTCAGCTATGCAGAGAACCCAGGATGCTGCTTTCCCCAAGAGAGGGGATGATGAAGAAAAGAATAAGGGCCAGTCAAACCTTTTCATTCATGCAGACTAAAGCAATGCCTTCTACCCTCTGCTACTTGTCCAATAAGGAGCTTGAGGTTTTAAACCAGCTGTTGTGCAGCCACCACAGGACCGATAGAAAACGTATCGAGTCTCCTGTGGGTCATGTCTTGCAGGTAGAGGGATGTGAACGTGTTCTGACGTTTCCACACCCCAGCTTGAAGAACCTGCGTCACTGAATAGTTTCTTTTGAAGGCCAGGGACGTAGCTATGCCCCTGACATCATGTGCTCTGGGGCGACGTGACAGAGGAGGGTCTGGATTCAGTGCATGGTCAATGACCCTGCCAATCCACGATGAGATGGTGTTCTTGGTGACCCTCCTCTTACTCCTATCTGTGCTGACGAATAGTGCAGGCACAGGAGGACGGGCTGCAGCTGTTCTCTTGAGGTACAGCCTCAAACTCCTTACTGTGCATAGTAAGAGATGGTTTGGGTCATCTGTTATAATACGGAGACTAGAAATCCGGAAGAAGTCGAATCGAGGATCCGCTACTCCCGGGTTCTGAGTCTTAGCAATAAACTCAGGGACGAAGCTGAACGTTACCTCTCCCCATCCCCTTGAATGGGCGATTTCATGTGAGAGACCATGAAGTTCACCGACTCGCTTGGCCAAGGCCAAAGCTAGCAGGAACACCGTCTTCCAAGTCAGGTGGCGATCTGTTGCCTGGCGTAATGGTTCATAGGGAGGTCTCTAAAGAGACCTGAGAACTCGAACCACGTTCCATGGGGGAGGTTTCACTTCTGACTGGGGGCAGGTAAGTTCATAACTACGTATGAGTAAAGAAAGTTCTAGCGATGAAGAAATGTCCATTCCTTTCAGTCTGAAGGCAAGGCTTAAGGCTGAGCGATAGCCTTTCACTGCCGAGACTGATAGGCGCATTTCTTCACGCAAATATACGAGGAACTCCTCTATTGCTGGAATAGTGGCATCGAGTGGAGAGATACCCCTTCCACGACACCAACCACAGAAGACTTACCACTTTGCCTGGTAGACTGCTGCTGATGATTTTCGCAGATGTCCAGACATCCTGATCGCAACTTGTTGCAAAAATCCTCTCTCAGAGAGGAGATGCTGAACAGTCTCCAGGCGTGAAGTCGTAGCGAAATTACGGCTTTGTGGAAGATGTTGGCATGTGGTTGTTTGAGTAGATTGTGTTGTGGAGGGAGTTCTCATGGAGGCTCCGTTAGGAGTTGCAGAAGGTCCGGAAACCATTCTGCGTGATGCCATAGCGGAGCTATGAGGGTCATTGAAAGATTGACCGATGTGCTGGTCTTGTTGAGTACCCTCCTCATCAGACAAAATGGGGGAAAGGCGTAAACGTCGATGTTGTCCCACCGTTGTTGGAAAGTATCTTGCCAGAGAGCCTTGGGGTCTGGGACTGGGGAACAGTACATCGGGAGCCTGAAGTTCAGGGCCGTTGCAAAGAGGTTCACAGTCGGAGAACCCCACAAAGTCAGGACTTTGTTGGCTACTAGATGATCCAAAGACCACTAGGTACTCACTATCTGAGATGCTCTGCTCAGGTTGTCGGCGAGCACATTCCTTTTGCCCGTAATGAAGCGTGCCAATAGTGGTATCGAGTGGATTTCGGCCCATCTCGGTATCTCTACTGCTAGATGGGATAGTTGCTGCAAAAAAGGACCTCCTACAGTAGTTTGTTGATGTAGGCCACTACTGTGGTGTTGTCGCTCATCACCACCAGAGTGGCTTGCCAGGAACTGTTGGAACTGTTGAAGGGTCAGAAAGACGGCCTTCATCTATGGAGATTTAGGTGAAGGTACTTTCCTGACTCTGACCAGAGGCCTCAGGCCATGTGGTGCAGCACGTGGGCCCCCCACCCTTTTTTTTGAAGCGTCTGAAAACAGCATCAAATACACGGGGAGGACGAGAAGGTCCACTTCCTTTCGTAGATTCTCGTCTGTCACCCACCACTGAAGGTCTGTCAGTTCCGCAGGTCCCATAGGGATCTGGATGTCCGGGAAGCCGTGTGCTTTATTCCACCGGAACTTGAGTCACCACTGTTGTCTGATGGGAAGGCTTTGTGGAGAATGGTGTCTATAATCATACCTAAGTATACCAGTGTTTGAGTAAGAAGCAGAGAGGACTTCTCGAGATTTACCATGATCCCCAGATCCTGGCTGTCTCATTAGTTTGTCTCAGTGTTGAAGAAGGGTTGACACCGAGTCTGCTAGGATTAGCCAGTCGTCCAGATAATGGAGGAGATGGATGCCAATCCCGTGTGCCCAAGATGACACTAGGGTAAACACTCTGGTGAAGACTTGTGGTGCTGTGGAAAGACCGAAGCACAGCACCTTGAAATGACAAATTCGTAGATAATTTGTATTTTTCCTAACTATACAAACCTTAGCTATTTAATAGGAGTATTACTTTCGGCGTAGCTGAAATGACGAGCCATTAAAATTCAAGGAGGGTTTACTACACACACCGCTAGTTAGCGTGGGTAGGGGAGGGTAGCTTGCTACCCCCTCCCCCCCTCACACACACCTGTGCTTGAATTCACTTTGCTTGGAGGTAGGACTTCACGGGGGATAGGGCTGGCGGGCAAGTTTGTTTAAATAGCAAAGGTTTGTGTAGTTAAGAAAAATACAAATTATCTACAAATTTGTCATTTGTTCCGTAACTAGAATACAAACCCCGCTATCTAATAGGGGTGACTCACCTATAAGGAAGGGTGGACGTCCCAGCCAGTTCTGGCTTTTTGGCTTTGCCCGGGGGCTCGTTATTTGAGTGTGTAAGCACCCATTAAATAAAGAGCCCCTGCATCTCGCTAAAACCTTGCTACGCAAGGACTGCGGCCTACGCAAGTTGTGTGTGAAGGTATGAAGAAGTGTGACTCGTCCTAGGAAGTTGTTCTGAAGTTCTTTAGATGGAAACTTGTAGACTAGGACTTTCCCAATACCACCTCGTCAGGGTATGGGGACGTAACAGTATTAACTTAATACTAGGAACACAAGGGAGCATGGTTTACCTGCAGTGGTTTGAGGTCAGCTATGCAGAGAACCCAGGATGCTGCTTTCCCCAAGAGAGGGGATGATGATGAAAAGAATAAGGGCCAGTCAAACCTTTTCATTCATGCAGACTAAAACCGGGTAACAATGCAGTCAACCATCTGCTACTTGTCCAATAAGTAGCTTGAGGTTTTAAACCAGCTGTTGTGCAGCCACCACAGGGCCGATAGAGAACGTATTGAGCCTCCTGTGGGTCACATCTTGCAGGTAGTGGGCTGTGAACGTTGCTTGACGCTTCCACACTCCGGCTTAAAGAACCTGCTTCACAGAGAAATTTCTTTTGAAGGCCAGGGATGTAGCTATCCCCCCTGACATCATGTGCTCTAGGGCGACGTGACGGAGGAGGACCTGGATTCAAGGCCAGATCAATGACCCTACGAATCCATGCAGAGATGGTGTTCTTGGTGACCCTCCTCTTAGTCCTTCCTGTGCTGACGAATAGTGCTGATAAATGAGGACGGACTGCAGCTGTTCTTTTGAGGTATAGCCTCAAACTCCTTACTGGGCATAGTAAGAGATGGTCTGGGTCATCTGTTACAGAGCGGAGACTAGAAATCCGAAAGGAGTCGAATCGAGGATCCGCTACTCCAGGATTCTGAGTCTTAGCAAAAAAGACTCAGAGACGAAGCTGAACGTTAACTCCCCCCTTTCCCTTGAATGGGCAATGTCATACGAGAGACCATGAAGTTCGCTGACTCGCTTGGCCGAAGCCAAAGCTAGCAGGAACACCGTCTTCCAAGTCAGGTGGCGATCTGATGCCTGGCGTAATGGTTCATAGGGAGGTCTCTTAAGAGACCTGAGAGCTCAAACCACGTTCCATGGGGGAGATCTCACTTCCGACTGAGGGCAGGTAAGTTCATAACTAGGTATGAGTAGAGAAAGTTCTAGCGATGAAGAAATGTCCATTCCTTTCAACCTGAAGGCTAGACCTAAGGATGAGCAATAGCCTTTCACTGCCGAGACTGATAAGCGCATTTCTTCACGCAAATACACGAGGAACTCCGCTATTGTTGGAATAGTGGCATCGAGTGGAGAGATACCCCTTCCACGACACCAACCACAGAAGACTTTCCACTTTGCCTGGTAGACTGCTGCTGATGACTTTCGCAGGTGTCCAGACATCCTGACAGCAACTTGCTGCAAAAATCCTCTCTCAGAGAAGAGATGCTGCATAGTCTCCAGGCGTGAAGTTGTAGTGAAGCTACAGCTTTGTGGAAGATGTTGGCATGTGGTTGCTTGAGAAGATTGTGTCGTGGAGGAAGCTCTCTTGGTAGCTCCGTTAGGAGTTGCAGAAGGTCCGGGAACCATTCCGCATGAAGCCATAGCGAATCTATGAGGGTCATTGAAAGATTGACCGATGTTCTGTTCTTGTTGAGCACCCTCCTCATCAGACAGAACGGGGGAAAGGCGTAAACATCGATGTTGTCCCACCGTTGTTGGAAAGCATCTTGCCAGAGAGCCTTGGGGTCTGGGACTGGGGAACAGTACAGCGGGAGCCTGAAGTTCAGGGCCGTTGCGAAAAGATCCACAGTCGGAGAACTCCACAAAGTCAGGACTTTGTTGGCTCCTAGATGATCCAAAGACCACTCGGTACTCACTATCTGAGATGCTCTGCTCAGATTGTCGGCGAGCACATTCCTTTTGCCTGGAATGAAGCGTGCCGATAGTGGTATCGAGCGGATTTCGGCCCATCTCAGTATCTCTACTGCTAGATGGGATAGCTGCTGCGAAAAAGTATCACCTTGTTTGTTGATGTAAGCCACTACTGTGGTGTTGTCACTCATCACCACCACAGAGTGACCCGCCAGGTATTGTTGGAACTGTTGAAGGGCCAGGAATACGGCCTTCATCTCTAGGAGATTTATATGGAGATACTTTTCTGACTCTGACCACAGGCCTGAGGTCGTGTGGTGCAGCACGTGGGCCCTCCACCCCTTTTTTGAGGCGTCCGAAAACAGCATCAAACCCGGGGGGAGGACGAGTAGATCCACTCCTTTTCGTAGATTCTTGTCTGCCACCCACCACTGGAGGTCCGTCCGTTCCGCAAATCCCATAGGGATCAGGACGTCCGGGGAATCGTAACCTTGATTCCACCACGACTTGAGTCGCCACTGGAGGGATCTCATCCTGAGGCGACTGTTGGGAACTAGACGAGCCAACGATGAAAGGTGACCAAGGAGACGTAACCACGATTGGGCTGGAAGTTCCTCTCGTCTGAGAAAAGGACTTACGACCTTTCTCTGTCTTGCTATCCTGTCGTCTGATGGGAAGGCTTTGTGGAGATTGGTGTCTATAACCATGCCTAGATAAACCAGTCTTTGAGTGGGAAGCAGTGAGGACTTCTCGAGATTTACCAAGATCCTCAGATCCTGGCAAAGTCTCAGAAGTTTATCCCGGTGTTGAAGAAGGGATGACACCGAGTCTGCTAGGATTAACCAGTCATCCAGATAATGGAGGAGACGGATGCCAATCCTGTGTGACCATGAAGATATTAGGGTGAACATTCTGGTGAAAACCTGTGGTGCTTTGGAGAGACCAAAGCACAGCACCTTGAACTGGTACTTTTTGTTGTCTAGGCTGAATCTTAAGTACTTCTTTGAAGACGGATGGACTGGGATCTGGAAGTATGCGTCTTTCAGATCCAGTGTACACATGAAGTCTTGCGGTCTCACTGCTAGTCTGACCGTGTCTGCCGTCTCCATGTTGAACGGAGTTTGTTTGACAAACTTGTTCAGAGCTGAGAGGTCGATGACTGGTCTCCAGCCTCCAGACGCCTTCTTTACAAGAAAGAGTCGACTGAAGAAGCCAGGAGACTCGTCGAGGACCTCTTGGAGAGAGCCCTTCTTCAACAGGGTCTGGACTTCTGCCCGAAAGGCCTGCCCCCTTGCCGATCCCATGGCAAGGGAGCTCAATGACACCGGATTCGTCGTCAGGGGAGGTAGAGATGTTGTGAACGGGACGCGATATCCCTGACGGATTACGGAAATCATCCAGGAATCGGCTTCGAGTTGCTGCCACCTGTCTGAGCAACTTTGTAGGCATCCCCCACTGGTGGAAATGCAGGGGGACTGCAAATCCTAGCATTTGTGGCCCTGGCTGCTCCCTCTAGGATTCTTACCTCCCCTGGAGGACTTTTTGCCTTTCCTATCCTTGACAGGAAAGGGCTTAGGCACCACTGTCTTTGCTGCTGTCGTTGATTTTGCGGTCTTAGTTGGATGGGACTGCTGGGGTGTTGGAGGCTTATAGGGCTTGGATGTCAAAGCCCTATGAAGGAGGGAGTCTTGGTGAGACTTCCTCCACCTCTCAGCAGCATCCTATTCCACATCCTTAGGCTCAAACAGGATGGATGCTTCTAAGGAAGAATGTCTGAGCCTATTGATCTCAGTGCTAGGGATCCTCTGATGGAATCTCTCAGCCACCGCATACCGACATTTCAGGATGGTGTTTGCCCACAAGTTCGAGACTTGGTGGGCCAGAAACTCGATCGTGTGAGTGCCTGAGAGTAGGAACGTCTCCATAGCTTTCCTGGTACGTTCTTTGGAGAAATCCTCAGAGCGTATCAGGATACCTAAGGTCCCTAACCAGATGTTAAGTGCATAGCACAATTCGCAACCTTCTCCTAGTTAAGGATCTCGGTTGCCGAGAAGGAGACCTGCCGGTTGGAGAGTCTCTCAAGAGGGACTCCCCTGGTAAACTCTTCCGAGTGGTGGAGAGAAAGAGCTAAACAAGGCTCCTCCAAGATCTCAAAGTACCTCCTCTACTGTACGCGAGGAGGTGGAAGGAGCTTGTTGGCGGCACTGGAACGTTTGGAGGAGGACATCTCGGAGAGCTGTACAGCGATCTTGTCTCTGGTACTCTTAACTCCATGAGACTAGGGCAGAGCTGCACTGGTCTTAGAGGGTTTCTTAGTACCGAATACACGGTCCAAGACTGTGTCCCTGCCCTCTCGAGGAGGGATCTCTGGGTCGGAAAACCCATTGAGAGCCCTCAGAGCCAGAACTTGCCAAAACGCATGTTCTGACTCTTGCTGTTCTCCTCCTGACGTCGGACTTGCAGCAAAGTCTCCAGTCCCCAAAGGCTCTTCTTGGGGAGAGTCGCGGACGTTCTCCGAGTGGCTAGTTGGCTCCGTCCTTGGTCTTGTAGAGGACTTTGGTAAAGTCTTAAGAGTCCTTCCTGGGAAGGATGTAGGACTCTAACATCGAAGATGGTAAGTTCCTTCCAGCCCCCACTTGAGAAGACCTCTCAGCACGAGGAGAGGTTTTCCTTATTGGTGCAATGGGGGAAAATCTCACCTCACGTGATTCCCCTGAGGATGGGAAGTCCTCATCTGACAGGGAAGGAGATATCTGGGGGAGTGAAGGAACCTGCCTCGAAGGCTTGCGTGGAGTCAACTTAGCCCTTGGAGACGTTACCGTGTCCGGAACTCCTCTTTTTCTCTTTAGAGGGGTACAGACAGCCAAGGATCTGTGACCTAATTCAGAGATTAGTGCACCGAACCAAGGTTGTTGGCTGACAGACGCGCTGTCAAACACCCCCTTTGAAGGGACAGGGACAGAAGGATCCCTGGAGGAGGAGTTCCCATAGGTGGGTTTGCCTGGAAAGGTTTAGGGATCCTGGACCCCTCTGGATGTTTCCCTTCTGCCACAATACGCGCTTTTATGCGTTTGCGGGGAGGGGAATGAGGCGATGGCGACCTTGCCATGCGTTGCTCAGCAGTCTCGCGTGCGGGAGGATATTGACGCTCATGCGGGAGCGCGTAATGGTGCTCGTGCGATGGAGAATACCAGGAATCGCGTGCGGGAGATAGCTGGTGCGCGCGCGCGGGAGACTGATGGCGCACAGGAGCCGCACGGGAGACTGTGGGCGCACAGGCAAGCGCATGGGAGACTGTGGGCGCACAGGCGAGCGCGCGGGACAATATTCGCGCACGTGGGCGCGCAGGATCAGGGCTGTGAATGAGCACGCGAGGGTAGAGGAGATTGCTGTCGGTCAGGAGAACGATGGTGCGCAGGAGATCGACGGCGCACTGGAGATCGATGGCGAGTTGGTGAACGATAGCGCGTTGGAGAGCGATGGCGCATTGGCGAACGATGGCGCGCAGTGCGTGCAGGTGACCGACCGCGCGCAGGTGATTTACTGTGTGTGCGCGTTGGAGACCTGTGACGATCCGAGGCATGGGCGTGTTGGCGAGCGCTTGCGCACAGGCGAAGGATCGCGCGGGCGCGCAGGAGATCGTTGGCGTGCAGGAGGGTGTCGATGCGCAGTCAGCTGGGGCGCAAGATCAGATGGCGAGGAAGTGCGCAAGGGCGAACGCTCGCGGTCGGCTCAGAAGACTCGCGGGCGCGCTGTTGCGCAGGAACTCTTGAAGTGCGCACCAGAGTGCGTGCGCGCTGTTGCGCAGGCAAAGATGGGCGCACAGGTGCGCGAGGGCGAGGCAAAGGAGTAAGGTCCTTGCCTGCGTCCAGATCCGAAGATCTAGGGCGCGTTGGTGTGCGTTGACGCGCAGGGTGCGCATCAGGAACAAGGTGCGCAGGTGCGCGCTGACAAGCAGGAGATCGTGGGCACTCAGGAGACTGATGGCGCCCATAGCGCGCAGCAGGAACAGAAGAGCGCTGGCGAGCAGGAGAGCGCTGGTGAGGCGAGTCTGAAGGCTGCAGCTCTGGAGAGCGCATGTGCGCTACTGCGCGCAAACGCGCAGTTGAGCGCACAGGGGAACCCTGACGCGCAAGGGATTTACCCACACCGTGGGATACGTCCCTTTGCCCCGAAGGGACTGGTGTCCGTCGGATGACGGGATGAGAAGGCGCCTGCTGCGCATCTGCATCCAGGGGCGATGGCAGGCCGGAAGGACTGGAAGGTCTGGAAGGCGTAGGAGATCGTGAGCGATCTGCGGAGAGGTCCAAGGACGTGGCTGCGACGGTCTGCTCCCGACGAGAAGAATCCTCTGCAGGGGAAGGCGGCGGTGAAGAAGACCCGAAGAGGCGTCTCCTAACTCCCTTGTAGGGAGAAGGAAGGCCCCTACAGCAAAGAGGACAAGCCTTACGACGAAGGCGACCTCGAGGCAGGGCATCCACATCGTCGGTCCTCCGAAGAGGAGTCTCTGTCAGTGCGCTCACCCGAGGAGGAGACGCACCCGCAGGAGAGACCATAGGACTCAACTTTCCCCTCGAAGGATGTTCGGAGGGGGAGGCTGAGCCTTCAGCAACGTCCGCAACAGCAGCAGCAGCAGAGGTTTGACCAGACCCGTCGGAAGCCTCTGCCACAACAACGTCGACAATAAACAGAGGGTCTACCTCTGCTATTACCGGCGATTGCTTGACAGCTGCCCCCAACTGGATCAGGTCAAACAGGGCTTCCTTGGAGGGCAAGCCCTTAAGCCCCAAGGAAGCCCAAAGCTGAAAGAGATCATCATTAGACACAGCCTGGTCATCATCGTAATGAGAATCAATATCCTCCCCCGGAGGAGGAGGGGGAGCTGCCTCGCTATGGGAGGCAACGCCCTCTCCCGCACCCCGAGGTCGGGAAACAGAACAATGGCCTACGCTACCACTCGACGGTCTCTCAAGAGAGACCGACCGAGTGGGAGCTTCGGAGGAGGTTCGGGCGGCGGAAGAAGAGTCCTTGGAGCCTTCCTTCTTCAAGGCAGCCCTTGAAGGAGAAAGGTCTCTCTTGGACTTCTTCTTACGCCACCGGGCAAACCTCTCCCACTGGGAGGTAGACCACTCCCTGCACTCACTACAAGTTAAGTCTCTATCACACCGTTGACCTCGACACTGTGGGCAAAGGGTGAGAATCCGTCTCGACCGCCGACATGAAAGTTCCACAGGGGCGGCCGGGGAGTCCAGGGTATTTGCGCATAATTGCGATGAATGTAGCGGCCAACTTCCAAACACACAAAGCCGAAGAAAAAGAAAAAACAGATTAAGGCTGTCAAAAGCGAGGACGATAGACAGACACGTCTGCTCATCGTCCGAGCCAAAAGTGAAGTGAGACAATTCACCGGTGTGTGGGGGGCAGGAGGGGTAGCAAGCTACCCCTTCCTCTACCCCCTTGCTAACTAGCGCGGGGGTAGTTAACCCTCGTTAAAAATCGAATGGCTCGTCATTTTCAGCTACGCCGAAAGTAATACCCTATGTAAATAGCGTGGTTTGTATTTCGGTTACGGAACAAATGACAAATTTTTAAGTAATTTGTATTTTTCCTAGCATACAAACCTGGAGTTATTTATCGGGGTATTACTTTCGGCAAAGCTGAATGACAACCCATGATAATTTTAGAGAGGGATAACAACCCCAACCACTAATTAGCTGTGGGTGGGGGTAGCCCAGCTACCCCACTCATTCACATACCTGGGATGAGCAACCCCTTTTGCTTTCTGGCAGGTCTTCCTGGGGGACAGGGTGGCAGGCCAATTTGTATAAATAGTTCCAGGTGTGTATTTTTTTTTTTTTTTATGCTAGAAAAATACAAATTACTTACAAATTTGTTATTTGTTCCTGTGCAAATCCAAACCCTTCGCTATCTATAGGGGTGACTTGCTCTAAGGAGGGAAGAAGTCCTCACCAACTGGCCTTGGTCATGACCTGGAGTTCTCTCTACCTTGATGTATGATCGAGTTATTAAGAAACCTACCCTCGCTAAAATAAAGTGCTGAAATTTGTGTACGCACTATTAGCGGCCTTCAGAAATGTATGTGTTCGTGAAACTAGCAATGTGGCTTGTCTTTAACGTAGGAATGCGATACATGGGTACGAGAGTTCTTTAGACTTACCCAATACCCTCCCTCGAAGAGGTATTGGGGATGCAACAAAGTATTATTTCTATACTCAGGATGCACAAGGGAAATGAGTCTTACCTGCAAAGAGGTGAGGTCAGCTGTGCTGAGGACTGCGGTGCTGTTTTCCCCAGGTGGGGAGAAGGTGAAAGGAAGAAAGGACCCAGTCATTCTTACTCATTCACACCAGACTAACCTGGGTAATCTCAGACCTCAACCCTTGGCTACTTGTCCAGCAAGGAGCTTGAGGTGTTTAGACAAATTAATTATTATGCAGCCACCAGAGGATCAATGGAAAACATATCCATGTTACTGTAGGTTAAGTCTTGCAAGTAGTGGGCAGTGAAGGTCGTCTGATGCTTGCACACGCCAGCTTGTAGTACCTGCGCCATAGAGTAGATCTTTTTGAATGCCCCTGATGTCATGAGCTCTCTGGGTCGTTTGGAAAGAGGATGATCTGGATTGAGGGCGAAATCCAAGAGGAAATGGTATTTTTTGTGAGCTTCCTCTTGATCTTCCTTGTGCTAAAAAGTGCTGGCACACAGGGGGGGGGGGGGGAGGGAAGCTTCTGCTGTTCTTTCCAGGTAACAATTCTTCACCCAAGGGGTTAACGGCTGCACTGTAATTGTCCAGTGGCTACTTTTCTCTTGGTAAGAATAGAAGAGACTCTTTAGCTATGGTAAGCAGCTCTTCTAGAAGGACACTCCAAAATCAAATCATTGTTCTCTAGTCTTGGGTAGTACTGTAGCCTCTGTACCATGGTCTTCCACTGTCTTGGGTTAGAGTTCTCTTGCTTGAGGGTACACTCGAGCACACTTTTCTATCTCATTACTCTTCCTCTTGTGTTTTAAAAGTTTTCATAGTTTATATAGGAAATATATAAATGTTACAGTTCTTAAAATATTTATTTTTCCTTGTTTCCTTTCCTCACTGGGCTATTTTCCCTGTTGGGGTCCCTGGGCTTATAGCACCTTGCTTTTCCATCTAGGGTTGTACCTTAGCAAGTAATAATAATAATAATAACACCTCGGACTCCTGACTGGGCAAAATACCAGTTCTTCTTCAATTATTATTATTATTATTATTATTATTGTTATTATTATTATTATTACTTGCTAAGTTACAACCCTAGTTGGAGAAGCAGGATACTATAAGCCCAGGGGCTCCAACAGGGGAAAATAGCCCAGTGAGGAAAGGCGAAAAGGAAAAAAAATATTTCAAGAAGAGTAACAACATTAAAATGAATATCTCATATATAACTAAAAAAACTTAAACAAAAAAAGATTAAGAGAAATAAGATAGAATAGTGTGCTCGAGTGTACCCTCAAACAAGGATCTTGGGTTACAGAACAAAAGACTATCCGGAATGGGCCAAAACTAGTGTCCAGTATAACTAGATTTTGAGTCTTAGCAATACACTCCAGGACATAGTTGAGAATTACTTCTCCCCATCTAAAATGGGGCACATCAGAAGATAGATCATGTATTTCACTAACTCTCTTGGCCGAGGCCAAAGCGAGTAGGAACACCGTCTTCCACATGAGGTGCAAGGAGGAGGTCTAAGCGTCGACTGAGGGCAAGTAATCTCCTAATTCCGTATGAGTAAGGAAAGTTCCGAGGAGGAAATATTAACTCCTATTAGTTTAAAGGCGAGACTAAAAGCTGAGCGGTAGCCTTTGACTGCCGAAACCGAGAGAAGCCTTTCTTCCTGATGGTATACAAGGAACTACACTAATAGTTGGGACAGTGGCATCGAGGGGAGGGATACCCCTTCCACGACACCAACCACCTAAAACTGACCACTTTGCCTGGTAGACTGAAGCTGTGGAGCATCTTAGGTATCCAGCCATCCTTCTCGCAACTTGTTGCAAAGAGCTTCTCTGTGTGAGAAGGTGCCGGACAGTCTCAGGGCGTGAAGTCAAAGGGAAGCTACAGCTTTCTGGTAGATGTTGGCAAGTGACTGTTTTAGTAGATAGTGTCGTGGAGGGAGCTCTCTAGGGATCTCCGAGAGAAGTTGCAGAAGGTCCGGAAACCATTTAGCATGATGCCATAGCGGAGCTATGAGTCATCCATGAGTTCTCGCTTACTAGGACCTGGATGAGGACTTTTCTCATCAGACAAAAGGGGGGGGGGGAACGTGTACACGTCCAAGGTCACTCACCGATGTTGGAATGCATCTTACCAAAGAGCCAGAGGATCTGGGACTGGAGAGCAGTACAACGGGAGCCTGAATTTCAGGGCCTTTGCGAGCAGATCCACAGTCTGGGAACTCCACAAAGTCAGGATTTTGTTGGCTACTAAAAGATTCAAAGACAACTCGGAGCCCACTATCTGAGTCGCTCTGCTCCGATTGTCTGCTAGCACATTCCGCTTGCCTGGAATGAAATGAGCCAATAGGGTCACTGAGTTGTCTTCTGCCCATCTGTGTATCTCTACTGCTAGATGGCAGAGCAGCTGCAAAAAGGTGCCACCTTGTTTGTCCAGGTAAGTAACTACCATGGTATTGTAACTCATCAATACCACGGAGTGCCCCGCCAGGAACTGGTGGAACTGCTGGAACTGTTGGAGGGCAAAGAAGGCTGCCCTCATCTCTAAGAGATTTATATGTTGATATCTTATGGATTCGGACCATTGGCCAAAGACATTGTATTATAGCATGTGGGGCCCCCACCCTTCTTTTGACACATCTGAAAAGAGCATCAACTCCAGGGGAGTAACAAGAAGACTGACCCCTCTGCAGAGGTTTAGGTCTGCCAGCCACCATTTGAGGTTCTTCCGTTGCTCTTGTCCTCTGCGGACTAGACAGTCCTTGGAGTCTGTGGACTGATTCAATTGGGATTTTAGACTCCAATGGAGGATCTCATTCTGAGATGACCATTGGGAACTCAACAGGCCAGAGATGAGAGGTGACCAAGCAGGCACAGCCAGCTCTGTGCTGGGAGCTTTTCTCATCTGAGGAAGGGCTGTGCTACCTTCCACAGCCTCTGAATCCTTTCGTCAGATGTAAATGCTTTGTACCTTAAGGTGTCTAATTGCATGCCCAGGTATACCAGTTTCTGAGAGGGAGACAGATGAGACTTCTTGAGGTTTACCATGATCCCCAGATCCTGGCAAATCCTTAGAAGCTCATCTTGGTGGCAAAGAAGGGGCGCCTCTCAGTCGTCCAGGTACCTTAGGAGATGGATATTGATTCTGTGGGCCCAGGAAGACACGAGAATGAACACTCATGAATACCTGAGGTACTGTGGATAGACCGAAACACAGCACCTTGAACTGATAATGCTTCTGGTCTAGCATGAATCTCAGATACTTCCTGGAAGACGAATGGATTAGGATATAGAAGCATGCGTCCTATAAGTCTAGAGTGCACATCAAGTCCTGCGGTCTTACTACTTGTCTGACCGTGTCGGCTTTCTCCATCCTGAAGGGTGTTTACTCGACAAACCAGTTCAGGACTGAAATATCGATGACTTGTCTCCAGCCTCCAGATGCCTTTCTCACAACAAAGAGTCAACTATAAAAGCCTGGGGACCTGTCGAGGACATCTTGGAGAGCCCCCTTGTTCAACTTCTGCCCGAAGGGCTAACTCCTGCACTGATCCCTTCGCATAAGGGTTTGATGGAAGTGGCACTCGAGTCAGTGGAGAGAGATAGTGAACGGGACGTGATACCCTGAGCAAATCACCTCAATTGTCCAGGGTTCGGCCCCGTCATTAAGCCACCTCTGCCAACAGGTCTGCAGGCATCCCACCATAGGTAGTCATATAGGGGAACTGCTTGTCCTAGTGGGGTCGGCCATGGCCAGACACCCTCTTCCCCCTACCTCCACGGAAGGACTTTTTACCTCGAAAGGTCAGCTTAAACACCTTGGGACCCTGGTGTTTTGGGTCCCTAGCCCTCTTCCTTGGCAGTTTAGTTGCTGGTCTCTGATGTGACTGAGCGTGATTGGGCTTCCTCCATTTCTCAGCCAACGGCTTGACAACCTCAGGGTTGAACAGGGAGTTCCCCTCAAAAGGAGAATTCCTGAACCTTGCCACATCGGGCTCAGGTAGCTACCTATGGAACTTCCCTATGACAGCATCACTCTTCAAAATGGTGTTGGCCCAAAGGTTCACCACATGATGAGAAAGGAACTCGACTGCCCGAGTGCCGGACAACTGGAAAGTCTCCATAGACTTCTAGTGAACTCCCGAGACCAGTTCTGAAACCAGATCAGTTGTCCCACAGACCCCAAACAAAAAATCAAGCCACGAAGTAGCCTGCATGGCATACTTGGTGACTTCTTCTTAATTGAGGATGTTGCAGGCCAAAAATGAGACTGGCAATCCTGTCAACTTCTCAAAGGGTTTCTAGAGTGGTCAAGAGGCAGCATTGGGAGAGGCTCACTGAGGATCTCATAGTACCTCCTCTGTAGCACAAAAGGTGGCAGGAGGAGTCTGGAGTTGTTAGAAGAATGGAAGGAAGATGAGCCCGTAGCCTGGGACACTGCCTTCTGCTTGGCACTCCTCGACCCCATTGACCAAGGCATCGCTCCACTGGCCCTCAGGGGTCTCCGGGTACCATAGAACTGGTCGAGGACCGTGATCTTACCTTCAAGAGGGGCTACCGATGGATCTGGCAGCCCACTGATGGTACGAATGCAGGCCAACACCTGACAGAAGGCGTGTTGAGACTCCTTTTGTTCATCCTCCATCATCAAAGGGCTGGCAGCAGCTGGCAAAACGTTGTCCTCAAAGTCGTTTGCTCATCCACTTCCAAGCTCTAAATCATAGGAGCATTGAGTAGGCCAAGGTCTGTATTAGGATCCGAGGACAGGGCAATCAATCCCCGTGGACATGCTCGACTCCCTTTGCCTCTCAGGGAGGTCTGGCCAAGGATTTGGGGATAGTATACAAATCCTTCAGCTATCTGCGCTGGGCAGAAGTTCCTCCATCAACGTAGGCCTGACGGTCTGTGCTGACCTGCGGGGGAGATGGAGGAACCACGTTGCGCTGTGTTGGAAGGCATGCTTCCCTAGGCACTACCTCGACAGGGGTAAGGCTGAACGAGATTGTCCTATCTTCCTTAGGAGGAGATGGTCGTATCCTCTTCCTCTTCCCTTTGGATTTGGCCTGTGGTAACTTGAACTGCAGGGGACTCTCGTGTGGTTCTGAAGCACTCTCTTCCTGGGCCCTTTTGCACGGGGAGATGGGTTTCTCCTTGCGTGGAGCCTTCGGCGGGGGGGACTCCACTGAACTCCTTCTGGGGTCAGCAGGAGGAGAGGAGCCTGGGATGAGAGGAGGCAACTGTGGAATCCTGGGAGTACTCCCCAAGGAACGTCATAGCTTGCCGCATTACATTTAATAATGCTTGCAGCCATGGGGGGTCACTGGGTCCCAATGTGCTGGTAGGGAGGCCCTTGGGGCAGTATGGATCCCTGGGCTTCGAAACCTCGGCTGGAATCTTAGCCCTCGTACCTAGAGGCAAGATCGGCACAAGCCTTCCCTTTGGGGGAGGATCTGGGCGTTGTTGTGTGGGCGACAATTGTCCTGGGGCAGGTGGAAGCCCACGAGACTGGAGAGACTGATGGGAGTCTCTCCTGGTGGGAGGTTTGCCCTGCGCAGGAAACATTCTGCAACCAAAAAAGGTGAAGGAATCTTGTCCGAGGACGAGGAGAACACTGAAGCGGGGCAAGACAGGTCTCGTAAGGATGGATAATTGCGAGACCCAGCTCTATCACGAGACGCTACCTAATCACGAGTTACTGCTGCGTCACGGGACACTGCTCTGTCACTCAACGCTGGTCTGCCGCGCGACACGGCAAGAGACTGAGCATGAGCAAGGGAACGAAAACCAGGGGAAGGAGCTACCATGGAGCGTGATTCCAGGTCGCACGACACTAAGGGATCATCATGATGAGAACCTGAAGGAACTTTGTTACCAACACCTGATGGGAGATGAGATCCCTCAGGAATCGCGTAGCGGGAGACATGGTTCACACAAGGAGGACGAGGAACATGACAAGAACCCAAAGGAACTACGTCATTGAAACCTGATGGGAGATGGAATCCTTCAGGAACATGACGAGAGCACGAAGAAACTATGTCATCGAAACATGAAGGGAGATGGAATCCCTTACAAATCGCATTGCGCGAGACCACAGAGTTCATGCGACGAGAGTCCAAAGACTCTCTATTATGTGAAAAAGCAGACTTCAGCATTATGGAGGTCATGAGAGCCCGAGGGCTCAGTGTAACCAAGGTCACGAGAACCTGAAGGTTCTACGCGAAGGAAGACCAAGGACTCCATGCCACGAGAGCTCGAAGGCTCAGCATAACCCTTGTTGCGAGATCCCGAAAGATCAACACAACGGCGGGAGACAAAAGTCTCCCTGTCACGAAAAACTGATGTCTCTGCGTGACGGTTAGTAGGAGAGCCCAAAGGTTCAGCGTAACCAACGTTGCGAGAACTCGCCAGCTCAACGCAACTGAAACCCAAAGGTTCCATGCTGCAAGACCCTGAAAGGTCAACTAGACTGTCATGAGTCCCCGAAGGGACATTGTAGCTAGAACCCGGAGGTTCAAAGAGGTGTCTCCTGACTGCATGAGGAGGAGCACATCCTGGAAGGAGAGGGGTCACAAACTCCTCCACCTGACGGGCCCAAGAAGGGGAACGTCCAGCAGAGACCGCCTGAGGGGGAGTCTGCCTTAGATCTAGATCTACCTCCCCCAGAAGTACGAGTGCATCGTTTACGCTGCCTGCTAGTGGTTTTCTCTTGGGAACGAGAGACATGTTCCCCCGAAGGAGAACCCTGCCTTGCACTTTCTTCTGCTACCGTCCCTGGTGGGTCAAAAAAGTCCTCGGCGTTGATCTCAGGGGACCAAAAGTCAGATCAACGTGCTGCAGCGTCTACGCCCACAGGAGGATCAACCTCCACAGAGGAAGGAGATGACCGGCTCCTCTCCGCTCCAAATTGAAGTTCAAAGAGAACGTCCTTCAAAAGGGGACCATCAATGCTCAGTGATGGCCATAAAGACAATGTTAGAGATTGAACAGGCACGCCCTGGGTAAAGGGGTGGAGCTGACTCACTAGGGGAGACAGCGCCGTCACCTTGCCTACAAGGTTGACCTCGAGTAACCAGGCTTGCGCTGCTACTCGGACGATCACTAGAAGGCACCGGCGGATGAACAGCTTCGGGAAGAAATCAGGGGTGGTAAAAGAAGACCGCGGTTTCTTCAACTCCAAGGAAGTAATATCCCTATAAATAACAAAGGGTTTATGTTTGCGCAGGAACAAATAAGTAATTGGTTCTACATAAGAACCACCCTCAACCTCATAAAGGATGGTGGGGGAGATACTTCTATACCAGTGCTGGGTGTGAAAGCTTACCTGCATCAATGACCGATCCAGCAAATAAAAGGATGACCGCTTCACTCCCAGAGGCGCTTCTTGTCCTATAAGGAGCCAGGTGCACTACACAAACTCTTGAGCAGCTACCACAGGTCGCAGTAAAAACTTGTCTGAAGATCTGTGTCTACTGTATACTCCCGCAGACAGTGGGTTGTAAAGGTTACCCGACGCTTCCAAACTACGGCACTTTAATACTTACGCCACTGACAAGTTCTTCCTAAAATCGAGCCAATTCCATGATACATGGGCTCATAATAGAGCTGAATCATTACGATTCTCTGCTTGGGAATATGCCTTTCAATCCTGCTGGCACTAATAAAGAGATTTTGAATCTACAGCCGGAAGGATTGGGGGTTCTATTCAGGTAGTGTCTTAAGAACCCCCATAGGACAAAGAATCAAATCATCCAGTTTGTCAGACGCATCTTTAAGGGAAGAGATGGAGAAAGACTCATACCTGATGTCTTCAACTGCAGGGTTCTGGGTTTCCGACAAGAACTCTAGGATGAAGATAGAATAGAACTTTCTCCATACTTTGGAATGAGATACAACACAGGAAATACTTTGAAGTTCGCCTAATCTCTTGGCAGAGGCTAACGCCATGAGAACAGTCTATAGAGTGAGGTCCTCATCTGATGCGTGTCATAGTGGTTCGTACGGTCCTCTTCTCAGGGACCTAAGGACTCTACAGTAGTTACATAACATGCGGGTTGTCTGTGTTCCCTTGGTGTGCAAGACTGTTCAAATTCCCTCCTAAGCATGGACAATTCCTATGATGAGAAAAGGAACAAACCCTTCAGTCGGACAACCTGGCTCAAGGCTGAGCGATAGCCTTTCACCACTGCAACTGAAGGGGGTTCCCAGCAAAAGCAGATGAGAAAATTTGCAATCAATTGCAGAGGTTCCAACCGGAGAATTACCCCTTCTAAGGCACCTATCGCAAAAAATTACCCACTTGGCTTGACACACCGCTGCATAGGATTTCTGGGAATATCCAAACATCTCCTTCGCAGTGCTTCGCAAAAATCCTCTCTCAGAGGAGATGCTGGATAGTCTTCATCCGTATAGAGATAAGGATGTCACAGAGCTGTAGAATCTGCATGTGTGGTTGGCAAAGCAGATTGGGCCATAAGAGATGTTCCCCTGGAACTTCTGTCAGGAGAATCAGCAGGTCTTGGTAACATCCAGCTTGTGGGCACTTGGAAGCCACTAGGGTCATTTTGAGATCTGGTGTAATCATTATTCTGTTGATTACCCTTCGAATCAGGAAAAACAGCGGAAAAGCATAAGCATCGAGGCTGTCTCATTGATGTTGGAAACCATCCTCTAGATCTAGATCTGCTGTTGAGTCCGGGATTGGTGAACATTAAATCGGAAGCTTGTTGTTGAGCTTTGTGGCAAACAGGTCTATCGATGAAGAACCTCAAAAAGTCAGCAGCCTCTTCACTACAAGAAGATGGAGCGACCATTCCGCTCCTATCACTTAATCCTGGTGACTGAGCTTGTCAGCGATTACCTGGAATGAATCTTGCTGACAACTCCCCCCCGTTATCCCAAGACAAGGAGCGAGCCTGTTTTGCCAACTCAAAAACGAGCTGTAAAACAGTACCTTCTTATTTGTCGTCACTCATTAACGCCACCGTGTGACCTATCAGTTGTTACAGTATTGAAAATACTCCAGGGACAGAATCACTGCTTTTAATTCTCATACATTGAAGTGAAATTGTCTTTTCCCTTTAGACCAAAACCCAAAGGCTACGTCATTCCTCAGGAGTGCACCCCACCCTTCCTTTGATGAATCAGTGAAGAGCAGCATCTCAGGAGGAGGGAACTCTAAGGGTAAAGTACATTCTTGTCCCGTAGCCACCATGCTAGATATTCCCTTACTTCCTGGTTGACTAAAACTGGGTGTTGAGGGGAGTTGGTGAAATCCGTCTAATGTGACTTTAGGCACAATAGACAGGAACATTGATAGAGTTGCCCGTGAGGCACAAGCTTCTCTAGGGATGAAAGGTGATTGAGGAACTTTTGCCATTGCCACGCTGGGACAAGTTGTTGCACTTCTTTCCCGAGTATGTTGATGCGTCTCTCTAAAGGAATGATATTCGCCTTCTTTGTGCCCACCAGCATACCCACCCTCTGCTTGGACTCGAGGATGGAATTATCCTGATTAATCATAATGCTCAGATTGTGATAAAATGCGAAAAGTCTGTCACCGTGCTAAAGCTGACCATGGGAGGAGGACAGTATCAGCCAGTCATTGGAGTAGCACAAGCTAAAACAAGTGATAAGATTCATCTGAACACCTGGGGGGCAATTGACAATCCGAAGCACATGACTTTGAATAGGAAGATTTTTCCCTCAGGATAAAGAGGAGGAATTATACAATTCAAGGGGATGGTTGATAATGTCATTGGTTGGCAATACAGTACTTGCTTCAGCTGAGATTGCTCTCTGATTGGCTTTAATTTCATGCAGGGACAAATCATTTCAGACTTTGCTAATATACGGTCTGGACACCTAAAGGCAACTGTGAGGTTGATGAAGGCTTCACGACTAGCCTTCCTCCACTTCTCCACCACTGCCTCTATGGTATGTTCTTCTGAGGAAAGAGACGTAGCCTCCAGAACTAAGCCTTTCCTCAACCCCGGCAACACCTCCTTTCCAACTTCCTTTGAGAAACAAGATACTACAATACCCTTACTATACAGTACCCAGTCGACCCACTGGTTGGCTGACAGAGTTTCATGAAAGCCATCGCCTTCCCACCAGACAAAACCAACTTCTAGTGCTTTGCTAATGTCTCATAATTTGACAAATCCTGATTACAGTAATGGCAAAGTATCTGACTGCAACAGACCACTGGTGGATTTTGGAAGCTGCCTGGAAACTGGCCACAAAAGAGGCTTACATGGTAGAAGACTCAAGAGCTGAAAAGACAGAGTCTTTGGTTTTGAGTCTCTCCATTGGAAATACCATCTTCAGAGCAGAAAAAGAGAGATCAACGGAAGAGGAGACAGATTCACTTTTTCAGGCATATAGAATCTCTTCAGTCAATAGACTGCAGGGGACCGGATCCTACTTGGACAACTAGACTGAAGTGAATTCTAAGACCACGAGATCTGAGAGTACACTCTGTTTAAGGGCTTATAAGTAAGTTCTTACCAAGCCAACTCCTATGAGGTCTCGCTAGTCAATGACCGTAGATCCCACTGTCAAAGAAGCCATGGTAGCTGCACTAACGAAGAAGTACAAGAGCATGGACAAACAAAAACTCGTATCAGGGTTCTCTGCCTTCACCAGATCTGAACCAAGGTCAAGTACCCTTATGTGTCAAGACCCTAGACTCCTCCTCCCTTACGAAAGATAAGGTCTCAACAATCCACTCAAGAAACAGCTCTATCCTCTCAGAGTAGACATGGTCAGGAAGGAAAATGGAACCGGAAGTGCAACCCAAAAAAGCTGATGGGGGCTCAATCAAGCATAATCACATGCCTTCAGAAACTGAATTGCCTCTGGCAAACACGCCCCCAGAGACTAACAAAGTATTGCATACTTCAGTCTATATGGTGCATGCAGGTGTACATGGTTGTAAGCAGCATGCAAGCGCATTGTGTACATAGCGATCACACCGAGGTGAAGGACCTTGTCATCTATTGCACGTACATTATAGAACATCTCGGTGTTCGTAACAACGATGAGAACGATCCTGGTGGTTCCCTGTTCCTCTTTCTGGTTGCTCAAGGGAACTTATCAACGTGTGGAATGGTTATGCAGAGGGAAAGACAAGTGACAAGAGACCATGCTCCTACCCCTCAAGAATGTGGGATCATTTCCACTGACCCGGGAGTCCGGAAGTGACCAACCCGAAGGTAACCGTTCAAGAGGAGACCAATTGTGATGAGACCAAGGATTGTACTAACTATTATGCTTACACAAGGGAACGTTTCGTCGCTCATAAAAGCAAGGAGAATGATCGGTGGTTCTTCTCACCACCTGAATCTCTGCAAAAACTTGATGGAGCCTTACCATGAGCAAACCTTTCTTCCTTCGATACCGAAGTAACTCTTGGGAAAGACTCTGTGGTTTCTCACTCACAGAAGAAAGAAAAGAAGGGCAGTGCCATTCAACCTGACAGTACCCTACTTGCTCCAGTACAAGACTGAGTACCAGTAGCAAGAGAGTACGCTCCTGTACCAAGTCATTAAGTCACATTTCCTGGATAACCCGGTCCTCAGTAATGCACCGTCTCTTTCTTGCACATAATGAGAAAGACTGCTTGGAGCCCCATTAGATTTTGCAATTGTTTGAGTCCCGAAAAAGGGGAGGAAAAAGGTGTAGCCTTCTGACCGACAGTGTGTGTGCTCAGTTCCATACAAGACTATGCACAGGTAGCACAAGCTTACGTTCCTGTACTGCACACCAAATCACCTTCCTGGATTGGGTTAGTTCTTGGTACTGAACTCTCTCACTCTCGTATGAGGAGAAAGCTCAGTTGAAGTCTCATGAGACATCTGTTGGTTTATTTTCTTGAACTACTATTAGTCCTTCCTAGAAGCAGCAGTGTTGAAAAAACCTGACAAAGATGAAGAAAAGGAGGATTACACGTGCTTCTTCCTATTGTCCGCCTTCGTTGGAGTTGAGGTCTAGGAGACCAACAATGATACTGCACTCCCATGGAGAGAGGCAACAGGAGTTTCTTCAAAAGAAACCGAAACCACCCTAGTACACGCCTTCAAGAGCCTCCACAGGTGTAGCAAATATCATGGCAGAAACCAAATCCTTCCTCAGACGGAGCACCGGTGATGCCCAACTTCTTTAGGATAAGGTCATCATCTCACCACCACAAGTGAACTCCACTGTAGAGGAGGAAACAATGTGATCTCATAACAAGGGGATGACTGCGAATAGCTGTGCCCACAGCAAAAATGCACAAAGATGATGAGGATCAATGGATATAAACCTGCCATACTTCACACCGGCTTTACTCGTACACAATTGCTTATCCTTGCACTTCTCAATTTATTCTGGAGTGAAAAATGTTATTTTCATTAGTAAAATAAATTTTTGAATATACTTACCCGATGATCATGTAGCTGTCAACTCTGTTGCCCGACAGAAATCTACGGTCGGGATACGCCAGCGATCGCTATACAGGTGGGGGTGTACACAACAGCGCCATCTGTGAGCAGGTACTCAAGTACTTCTTGTCAACAAGAACTCAATTTTCTCCTCGGTCCACTGGTTCTCTATGGGGAGGAAGGGCGGGTCCTTAAATTCATGATCATCGGGTAAGTATATTCAAAAATTTATTTTACTAATGAAAATAACATTTTTCAATATTAATCTTACCCGATGATCATGTAGCTGAGAGACCAGCATACATGTTAACAAAGAAGCTAAGTATCCCGTATCTTATTTTAGCCGTTATTCAAAATAACAAACATAAAATAAATAAGTACCTGGTAAGGAAGTCGACTTGAATCATTACTCTGCCTTTTTAAGTACGTCTTCCTTACTGAGCCTAGCGATCCTCTTAGGATGCTGAGCGACTCCTAGGTGCTGAAGTATTAAGGGCTGCAACCCATACTAAAGGACCTCATCACAACCTCTAATCTAGGCGCTTCTCAAGAAAGAATTTGACCACCCGCCAAATCAACCAGGATGCGGAAGGCTTCTTAGCCTTCCGGACAACCCAGAAATATTTCAAGAGAAAGATTAAAAAGGTTCTGGAATTAGGGAATTGTAGTGGTGGAGCCCCCACCACTACTGCACTCGTTGCTACGAATGGTCCCAGAGTGTAGCAGTTCTCGTAAAGAGACTGGACATTCTTAAGATAAAAGACGCGAACACTGATTAGCTTTTCCAAAAGGTTGCGTCGAAAATCTTTCGCAGAGATCTATTTTATTAAAAGGTCACGGAAGTTGTGATAGCTCTAACTTCGTGTGTCCTTACCTTCAGCCAAGCTTGGTCTTCCTCATTCAGAAGGGAATGAGCTTCTCGTATTAACAGTCTGAAAATAATAGGATAAAGAATTCTCTGACATAGGCAAAGATGAATTCTTAACTGAACACCATAAAGCTTCAGACGGGCCTCATAAAGGTTTTTAAAATAGAACTTAAGAGCTCTACAGGACATAATACTCTTTCTAGTTCCTTTCCAACCATATCGATAAGTTTGGAATAACGAACGATATTGGTCAAGGCCGAGAAGGCAGCTCGTGTTTGGCTAGAAAACCAAGATGTAGAACATGTAGCCGTTTCGGATGAAAATCCGATGTTCTTGCTGAAGGCATGAATCTCACTGACTCTTTTAGCTGGTAAAGCATATCAGGAAAAGTGTCTTAAAGGTGAGATCTTTCAAGGAGGCTGATTGAAGTGGTTCGAACCTGTCTAACATAAGGAATCTTAGAACCACGTCTAAATTCCAACCAGGTGTAACCAAACGACGCTCCTTCGTGGTCTCAAAAGACTTAAGGAGGTCCTGTAGATCTTTATTGTTAAAAAGATCTAAGCCTCTGTGACGGAAGACTGATGCCAACATGCTTCTGTAACCCTTGAAAGTGGGAGCTGAAAGAGATCGCTCTTTTCTCAGATATAAGAGGAAGTCAGCTATTTGAGTTACAGAGGTACTGGTCGAGGATACGGATACTGACTTGCACCAGTTTAGGAAGATTCCCCACTTCGATTGGTAGACTCTAAGGGTGGATGTTCTCCTTGCTCTAACAATCGCTCTGGTTGCCTCCTTCGAAAAACCTCTAGTTCTCGAGAGTCTTTCGATACTCTGAAGGCAGTGAGACGAAGAGCGTGGAGGCCTTGGAGTACCTTTCTACGCGTGGCAGACGTAGCAGGTCCACCCTTAGGGGAAGAGTTCTGGGAACGTCTACTAGCCATCGAAGTACCTCGGTAAGTTATTCTCTCGCGGGCCAGAGGGAAGCAACTAGTGTCAACTTTGTCCCAACGTGAGAGGCGAACTTCTGCAGTACCTTGTTGACAAACTAGAACGGAGGGAATGCATATAGATCTAGATGAGACTAATCTAGTAGAAAGGCATCTAAAAGAACCACTGCTGGGTCTGTTGAGAGCCTCTTGGACATCGAGGTTGCGAAGAGATCTATGGTTGGATGGCCCCAGGTGACCCAAAGTCTCTTGCATACATCTCTGTGGAGGGTCCAATATGTTGGAATTATTGTCCCTTCCTACTGAGACAAACTGCTAAGACATTCAAGTTGCCTTGGAAGAAATTTGTTACTAGTGAAAAGTCTAGACCTGTTGAACAGGAGAGGAGGTCACTAGCGAACTCGCACCATGTCAGAGAGTAGGTCCCTCCTTGCTAGGAGATGAACATCAAAGCAGGGAGTTGTCCGTGTTGACCTCCATTACTTTGTCTTGAAGGAGAGACCTGAAGCTTTTCCAGGTCAGACTTACTGCCAGAAGCTTCTTGCAGTTAAAATGCATTGTCCTTTGACGCGAGTTCCATAATCCCGAGCATTCCCTACCGCCTAAGGTCGCACCCCAGCCTACGTCCGATGCGTCTGAGAAGAGAACGTGGTTGGGAGTCTGAACAGTCAGGGGAAGACCCTATAAAAGGTTGATAAAGTCCTTTCCTCAGGTTAGACCAGACTTATCTTCCGGAAACCGGGATCGAGACCGCTTCTAGCGTCTTGTCCTTTTCCAGTGAAGAGCTAGATGAAACCGAAGAGGACGGAGGAGTAGTCTTCCAAGTGACACCAAATGCACCACGGATGACAGTGTCCTAACCAGACTCATCCACAGCCTGACAGGGCCGTATTCCTTCTTCAGCATCTTCTGGATGGATAGCAGGGCTGGGGATTGATCTTCTTGTTCAGCCATGTCCTCATCAGAGGGTTCCTCATCCGAAACTGATGAGGAAACGGCAACGGAGTGGGCAACGTCTGACTCGCTGAATCCGGTCGCACTGGTGGATGCGTGACGGAGCCGGACACAAGATCATGGTACTGCTGCACAGTCTGTGAACTGTCAACCATGGGGAAGCGAGGAAGTACAGCGACAACCCGAAACTGACTAGACTGTCTGGGTAGTACAGACAACCCCTTATCGGTTTGCTGAGGTTGCCGCACTGCGTCACAACAAGTCACCTCTGCTGGTTGTTGAACGTCTTCCCAGTGACACACTGAACGTCCACAACCACCTCCGAGAGTAGCATAACATCAACATGCGACTGGCAACCCACACTGGGTCGCACCGGTGGAGGAACCATCTCAACTGGCGGACGTGAGTAGGATACCTCAGCGTCAACAGGGCGTACAACCAACCGGTAGGAAGGTCGTTGGCAAGAAGGGTCTTCTCCGTAAAAAATCCTCTATCAAGGACTAAGCTTGGACTGCATGTCTTGCAACAAAGCCCAAGGTCTATGGGAGCAGGTGTGGCAACAGACGGGGTTAGCGACTGAAGCGGAACCATTTACCCTCCCTGGAAGCATGTTATGCTTAAATAAAAGTCCATAGGAGGCTAAGCAGCTTAAGGCTCCTCTCCAAATGACAGAGTCCTCAAGGGAATATCAGAAGGAGGGAGAACAGCACTTTCTCATCTACAGGAACCATATCCGAGAAAAGCTAGGTTCTCTCAGTGAGGGTTTCACTGGTGCAAAAGCAGCAGACCAGAAGGCAACGTTATGAAACTGCTTGACAGTCTGTGAACTGTCAAAAACTGAACTGTCAACCACAACAGGAGCGTGAGGACATACAGCACTGGTGTATAAGTAGCAGACCAGAAGGCAACGTCATGTAACTGTATGACAGTTTGTGAGTTGGCAACAACCAAAGTTGTGTGGGGAAGCCTCAACTCCTGACTGACTAGTTTGCTGCTGGCGAGTGGCGGTAACCACAGTGTGTTGCGGAGGCTGACACACCGTGTCAAAACACGGCAGCTTGTGGTAGCTCACGCATGGCAACGGAGTGCTCTGTGTGTGGGAGTCATCATACATCTGGCAGGGTTGACTGTGCATGGGTGGAGGAGCTCTCACAACAAGAGTGTGAGAGCAGGAAGCCATGCCGGGCGCACAACCGTGGGAGGTGTAGGCCCACGGGTGCATCGTCAACCTTCTCCGCAGTCGGAGTGTGGGAGCTGGCAACAACAAAAGCAGAGTGCTGGTGCGTGGGAGGGGCTGCGGTGGGTTGAGGAGCATGCGGTATGGTATGCGGAGCATGCTGTAAGGTATGCGGCTCATGCTGCATGGTATGCGGAGCATGCTGTAAGGTATGCAGAGCATGCTGTAAGGTATGCAGAGCATGCTGCATGGGCAGCGGAGAATGCCGCATAGTGCTGGAACCCGGCAGCTCTACAGAACCTTCCCACTGCTGATGTGGTAGCTCACGCATGTTAGCAGATGGTGCAGCAAGAACATGCGTCTGGCAGGGTGGACTGCGCATCGGTGGTGGAGCTCTCACAGGTGGAGGGTGGGAGCAGGCAGCCGCAGTATCTGCTGAGCGCACAACCTCGGAGGGTTGTAGGTTAACAGGTGCATTGTCAACCTTCCAGCATGATACTCCTGCATGAAGGAGCAAGCTGAGACTGTATAGTCTGCAGCATGGACCACTAGGGTCTATGAAAGACAACAACAAACGGAGCTACTGTCCGTTGTGACTGAGGGTCTAAAACAGCTGGTGCGGCAACAGACGGAGTTACTGCCTGTTGCGGTACCACCTTGCCTCTCTTGGGAGGTGTGCAGTTGTCGTACTGCAGCGAGTCCGAACTGACCCAGTGGCTACACCTAGGCCGTTGGACTTGCGCGGAAGGGACCGACTTGCACTTAAAAGCTGCAAGATTTGGTCCATGGTTTCTGCGAGAAACCTCTTCCGCAGACGAGGAATAAAGGGGCTCTCTCGTCTTTGTGTGGGTGGGGTGATCACGTCGGCAACGTGTGTAGATACACCCGAAACCACGGAGGGAAACGTCTGTTCGTCGATCAAGGCCTGTGGAACCCATAAGTCCTTCGACATTACTTCTCCCCTGGGCTTGGGAGCTTGTAAGAGGTATCGGACTAGGTGAACAACTGGCACGAACAGACGAACCCTCGAACGCAACACTGTAACACTTTGCGCATATCACTTTATCACTTTTGATTTTCTGTTTGCACTTATTTCACTGAACTCGAAACTTTAAGTGGTTTGTACCTGAAACACGCAATCCTATCCTTCATTAAAAGGTAGTAATTGCGAAAACAGTATTACAATGTAACAGAAAAACATAATGAAAGATAAAGAATTCAGTGGCTGGAAAAGAGACTAAACACTAGATCAAATAAACTACGTTTAAAATCTCTCACCGCATAAAGCCTGGGAACAAGAATAAAACTCTAGAAACGTTTTACCTTCTTCCCCTATAGCGACTAGGGAGAAGAGCAAAAAACGAGAACAACGTTACCCGCTTGAACGAAACGTTTATCCTCCTCTCTCTCCCTCCGTCTCTATCTCTCTCTCTCTCTCTCTTGACTTAGAACCTGAGAGATGAGCCCAATTATATATATCGTTAAAACATATTATTTGTTAAAGGAAAAAAACTGAAAGGTTTCCCAAATAAAAAGTTCCTTTATTAGAATTAAAACCATTTAAGCTAAGATAGAATGAACAAAACGCTAGAATCGGTTTACTCTTACTGCAACGTGAAACCCTGAAATACTCTCTCTCTATCGTAACGATAGAGCGCAAGTTGAACGTTCTGAACGTCAACAACTGCGGAGACTAAACAAAACGTTAGTTCAACTTTGAAAACAGTACGAGACTATCAAAGAAATTCTTTCAAAAACATTAATATTAAAATAGCATAAATTCTTAACAGGAAAAACGATATGACGGGCTCAATGTTAATTAACTTCGGTTCTAAGTAAGGACCGCCTACTATTAGGAAAGGTCGCATATAAACAAACATAAAAATTAATTTTTATAAGTTTATAATAAATGGAAAGTTAATCGAAGAGGCCTATAAATGGCGGAGAGATATAAAATAAATCTATAACTTTGCCCAAAAACCTAAACACACTTCCGTCTAAGGGAAGGGTGGGTCATAAAAAGTGAAAGAGTCTAAACTCTCTTCGACACCAACACTTCCGTCTAAGGGAAGGGTCGGCCATTTAAAAGTGAAAGAGAGTCCATACTCTCTTCGTCACCATAATTAAATCAAATTAATTCCAAAAGCTTGCTAAGCTAATGATAAAGCTTCCTGAATAGCGAAGGCTAAACTCTAGAGCAAATACATCACCAAATCTTGAACAATAACTCCAGAATCAACAGCGTATCCAAGTAGGTCTAGCCGGTGGCACGACAGAGGAAAAATTGAGTTCTTGTTGACAAGAAGTACTTGAGTACCTGCTCACAGATGGCGCTGTTGTGTACACCCCCACCTGTATAGCGATCGCTGGCGTATCCCGACCGTAGATTTCTGTCGGGCAACAGAGTTGACAGCTACATGATCATCGGGTAAGATTAATATTGAAAAAAAAAAAATTAAAAGCTAATAATTTGAGAGGCTTGAAGAGTACGTCTGTACTGTTTGCGGGCAAAGTCCAAAAGTACTAGCCTTCCTAATTGACAGGTGGGGTGAGGTTTTCCCCTCAACGCCTGTCAGTAGCTACAACTACCTCATTAGGTTTTCATGACCATTCCAACTTTGGTGAAGTCATACTCCTATTGACGAACAATGGTTTGTATTCATATAGGAACAAAAGCAAATTTTATTTATTTTTTATAAATACAGTATCAGCAATATAATATTTGAAACTTTCTTCTGAATAGCAATAATAACCTCTGATGATTACACACTAAAACATAAGAAGATAATACTAAATTACATTTTGTAATAACCATGAATACTGTATCTCTCACCTGATGGAAAAGCGATCCCATAATCAACATTTTGCCAAGGCTGACATCCACTGGTAGTTGAGCCAATAGTTTCCCTATTGTGGTAAGTCCTTCTACATCTGTCAGTGCTCCCTGAGCTTTCAAAGCGGTCACAGAATTCTCTAGACTCTCAGGTGCTGGAGGTTCGATGAATGGAAATAGCCTAACATCTGGCAGTCCCATGGAGATCATTTGTAAAGTAAGAGAATCCAAAGGCACACGCTGAATTTCTGGAGTGCTGTACTGTATGAAAGAATTGTACTCTTCTTCAGAATACAAGCGAAAACAAGTCCCTGGGCCTGTGCGACCTGCTCGGCCCTTCCTCTGTTCTGCAGAAGCCTGACTGATCCAAAATTCTTTCAACTTTTGCATTTTTGAAAGAGCATCATAACTCATTTCTTTAACTTTACCCGAGTCTACGACAAATCGCACACCATCAATGGTAACTGATGTTTCTGCAATGTTGGTGGAAACTATGCATTTTCTCACCCCTTCAGGTGGCATATCGAACACTTTTTCTTGTTCTGTAACAGACAATGTACTATGTAATGGGAGCACGATCCACCTGTTCGTTTGTTGTGCATAGACTTTTGCTGCTTCTACAACATTTGATATTTCACTCATGCCACTTAAAAAGATAAGCACATCTCCTCGTTCGTCATCCGGATATTTGCTGTCAATGAGTTGCATCACACGAATGTATGGAGCTGGGTTGATCTTCTCTCTTTTGTTTGCTTGTTCAATCATAGGAATGGGAAAATACTGCAATTTTATTGGATATAACCGTCCTGGAACTTGAATAACAGGAGCCTGGCCCATAAAATAGTTACGGAACAGGTCAATATTAATTGTGGCAGACATCAGAACAACTTTGATACTGTCACGCTGTAGCAAAAGACATTTCATGACTCCCAAAAGGAAGTCAGTGTGCAAGTGACGTTCATGAATTTCATCTAAAATCATCACATCATATAAAGATAGAGAAGGATCCACTGATACCTGCCTTAAAAGAAGCCCTTCAGTCAGGAAAACAATTTTCGTATGTTCTGTTTTGTGCTTCTCAAATCGTATTTGATAACCTACTTTTGAACCAAATTCATTCAAAGTTTCATATGCAACTCTCTTTGATAATGATATACAAGCAATTCGACGAGGTTGAGTGCAAGCAATGTTTGAAAACCCTGCAGATAGAAGATACTGAGGAACTTGAGTGGATTTACCACATCCTGTGTCACCTGCAATAATTACAACACTGTTCTCTTTGACTGCTGACACAATTTCTTGTCTATATGCAGCAATGGGAAGGTTAGCCTGTGACTCCCGTAACTTCCTATACTTCTCAAATCTTTGTTTTTGTATAAAATCTAAATAAAGAAGAATAATAAACTTGGCTTCCAGAATTTTTTTACGTGATAATCTCTTTTTGCAATCTTCTAAATCTCTTGGGGGAAGTCTTCTCTGTAATTCATCTACATCCTTCAGATTTAAACCAAAATTGATACAGTATCTCTTATTGAATTTCAGAGGAAGTTGGTATAAATTACTGAACTGATCTTCGTTGGTGTTATTTTTCTGTCCACCGTGATCTTTGCACATGTCACGAATCTTTTTTTGTTTCTGCAGTCCGTGATATTTCTTCAAAAACTTCCAGAAATCATGATACTCCTCAGTTCCTCGTTTGATAACATCCTCATCTCTGAAAAACATTTGGTTAAGCTCATAACGATAATCTTCCCAATTAAACTTCAGTTCCTCCTCAGAATCAGAGTCACTGTCCTCTCTGAAACCTCTATCTCTAGAAGTTGATGGCTCTGGTTCTTGAAAGCCTTTCGAAACAAGACCCCTCTCACTGCCTTGCAGACAGTCAGCCTCAGTATCATCTTCAGTATCACTGCTTACTTTCACAGGGGACATACTACTGTTGCCAGAATATGGATTTAGGAACGACCTTGATATGCCCATATCCTTTCTTGATCGATCTCCACCTTCTAATTCTTTCCCATGAAATTCTTTTTTACCTACATTTCCTTTTCTGATAAACTTATGAGAAGAATCTGTACCAGAGTCTGAACTTGACTTCAGTGAAGAATCTGAGCTTGAACTTCTTGAATCTGAACTAGAGTAATCCCTTCTCTGCCTCTTATGCTTCCTGCTGTGAGAGCCATGACGTCTCTTGCACTTACTCTTGTGTTTCTCCTTGTGGTAATTATGTGAACGTCTTCTCTCGGGGGAAGGTGATGGAGATAAAGCTCTTTTTTGCTTTTTTTGACCCATAATGACTAACAAAATACCTACACATACAGTAAAGGACCAATTGATAAAGTGACACACTATGTAGCTGAGTATATCAAACTTAAAATTTTACACATTCAAGCTTTATTTTTCAAACAGTAAATAGCAGTACAGTATACTGTAGGTAATTCACATCCAAGGCACTACATTACTCTTTGAATTTCCATTCTTGACGGCACATTGGACACTGCTGGTGGAGCTGCTGTGATTGTAACCATTTCATAATGCAATGGATATGAAAGCAATGAGAGCACTGGCCCCATACAAGAGGGCAATCATCACCTGGTAGTCGACAGTCTGAACAGCAACCGTCAAAGGACATGCGACAAATCCCACAACTATCATCGTTGGCAACCCATCTCCAGGTTGCTACTCCAGTCCAGGATTTAATTTTTACCTTCATTTCCTATAAAGAGAAAACTGTAATTAGGCTAATTATTTATTATCAAAATAGAAAACTGTAATTAGGCTAATTATTTATTATCTAAAGAGAAAACTGTAATTAGGCTAATTATTTATTATCAAAATGTTCTTAAAAGTGACTAACTTTACTTTTATACAACTTGTACACTGTATATCTACAAAGCCATACGGTATACACCAACTTTCGAAATTCATAGCATAAAACCTATAATCATAAATATGGAATTTTCATAATAAAATTAATATCAATAATTATTTGGATAATTCATATAGCCCTGAATATCTCGCCCCCACCCCCCCACCCCAAAAAAAAAACAATTTAACCTCATTGGCAACCCTACTACCTCCTCTTCTGTCACCCAGTTGGCAACACTGCCTGCTGAACCAGCTCATCCCCCCCCTGTGAAAATCAGTTGAGCCTGACAGATCGTGGAGAAAGATGAGTGGGACTGGGTAATTTATCAAGGTAAATATCAATATTAATATTACCATAAGAATAAAAAATTAAGTACAGGTAATTTGTATTTTTCCTAGAACTATAGTATACAAACCTTATAAAAAGCACAATTTTATTTTTAGGTACAGTAATGTTTATTTTTCGTAACTATACAAACCTGAGTCCTTTACTATAGGAGAATAGACAAGTGAAGCTGGAATAGGGCACTTAAAACTTATAACAAGATGTAAACAACCGACAGATGGTTTACCTGTCGGTAGCGGCAAGGAAACCGTCCCACTTTAGCTCACTGACAACTCACTTGGATGGCAGCCAGGACTTACTAAGAGGTTGGAGCTGACTAGGAGGTTGGAGCTGACTAGGAGGTTGGAGCTGACTAGGAGGTTGGAGCTGACTAGGAGGTTGGAGCTGGCAGGAAAGTTTGAGTAAAGGACTCATGTTTGCAGAGTTAGGAAAAATGACAAATTCGTAGATAATTTGTATTTTTCCTAACTATACAATCCTTAGCTACTAATTAGGGGTTATACTTTCGATGGAGCTGAAATGACGAGCCATTAAAATTTTAGCGAGGGTTAACTACCCACACCCCTAGTTAGCAGGGGGTAGGGGGGTAGCTTGCTACCACTCCCGTTCACACACCTGTGATTTAGTTCACTTTGCTTGGAAGTAGGACTTCAAGAGGGATAGGGTTGGCGGGCAAGTTTGTATAAATAGCAAAGGTTTGTATAGTTAGGAAAAATACAAATTATCTACGAATTTGTCATTTGCTCCGTAACTGGAATACAAACCACACTATTTATTCGGGGTGACTCACCCATTAGGAAAGGTGGACGTCCCTGCCAATCTGGCTTTTGGCTTTACCCGGGGGCTCCTTATCTGAGTATATTAGTACTAAAAATAAGGAGTCCCTGCCCTCGCTAAGACCTTGCTACGCAAGGTCCACGGCCTACGCAAGCTGTGTTGAGACATGCAGAAGTGTGACTGTCTAAGTAAAGTTATTCCGAGTCTATTGTAGGAAAAAACTGATGTAACCAAGGCTTTCCCAATACCACTTCGCCAGGGTATGGAACGCAACAGTATTAGCTTAATACTAGGTACACAAGGGAGCATGGTTTAACTGCAGTGGTTTGAGGTCAGATTTATGCAGAGAACCTAGGATGCTGCTTTCCTCAAGAAAGGGGAGGATAAAGAAAAGATTAAGAGCCAGTCAAATCTTTTCATTCACGCAGACTAAAACCAGGTAACAGTGCCCTCAACTTCTGCTACTTGTCCAATAAGGAGCTTAAGGTATACAACCACCTCTTGTGCAGCCACCACAGGACCGATAGAGATCGTATAGAGTTCCTGTGGGTAACGTCTTGCAGGAGAAAGGTTGTGAAAGTCACCTGGAGCATTCACACCCTTGCTTGTAGAACCTGCGTCACAGAGTAATCTGCTTAGAAGAGCCAGGGGGATAGCTATGACCTTGACCTCGTGAGTCGACGTGTTGGATAAGGCTCTGGATTCAGAGTGTAATTGATGACTCCGTGAATCCAGCAAAGATGTTGTTTTGGTGATCCTCCTCTTGTCTCTCCCAGTGCTGATGACAAGAGAAGGGACCTGGGTGGGCTGTTGCCGTTCTCTTGAGGTAAAAGCCTCTTCTCTTGAGGTAAAAGCCTCAAACCTCCCCCTGGGTACAGTAACAGATGATCTGGATTGTCAGTTACTGAGTGGAAACTTGTTGTCAAGGATCCGTCACCTCTGGAGACTGTCTGGCAACATAGTTGGGGACGAAACTGAACGTTGCCTTTCACCCTTCTCATGAATGGGCAATGTCAAAAGAGAGACCATGAAGTTACTTGACTCGTTTGGCCGCTGTCAAAGTGTGTAGGAACACTGTCTTCTAAACTAAGTGAAAATTTGATGTCTGGTGAGGTGGAACGTAAGGAAGTCTCCTTAGAGACCGGAGAACTGGAACCTTGTTCCGAGAGGAAGGTCTCAATTCCTACAGGGAAAAGTCAAGTTGTAAGTACGCATGAGTTAGGAAAGATCTAGCGATGAGGGGGTGTCCCTTCCTTTCAGAATGAAGGCGATGCTCAATGTTGAGTGATTGTCTTTATCTGCTGAAACTGAAAAGGGGGTCTTTTCCTTCTCCATATACTCCAAAATTCCGCTATTGCTGGAGAGATACGCTTTCCCATGACACCAACCACAGAAGACGTTATACTTTGCCTGGTAGACTGATGCTGAGGAATTCCTCAGATATCTAGACAACCTCTTCGCAACTTATTGCGAAAAGCCTCTGTGACAGAGGAGGTTCTGGGTAGTTTCCAGGTGTACAATCATAGCAAAGCTATAGCTTGTGGTAGATGTCGAAGTGTGGTTGTCTGTGACGTGGAGAGGGTTCTCTTAGAGGGTCTATCAGGAGCTGCAGAAGGTTTGGAAACCGTTCTGCGTAATGCCATAGCGGAGCTATGAGAGCCCTTGAGAGGCTGATCGATTTTTTAGCTTTAACCTTGTTGAGTACCATTCTCTTCAGACAAAAACAAAGACGAGACGTAAATGTCGCTGTTGTACCCACCGTTGTTGGCATGCTTCTTACCAGAGAGCTTTGAGGTTCAGGGGCATTGCGAACAGATCCATAGTTGGAGAACCCCATAAAGTCGGGACTTTGTCGGCTACAAGTTGATCCAAAGACCATTCGGTACATTTTATCTGAGATGCTGTGCACACATTGTCGGCGACAACATTCCTCTAGTCTGGAATGAAGCGGGCTGATAGTGGTACCAAACGGACTTTGGCACATATTAGTATTTATACTGTTAGATGGGAAGAAGCTGCGAGCAAGTTCCTTCTTGTTTGGTGATATGAGCCTATATGTGGTGTTGTCGCCTGTTAGCAACTGATGAGGCTGTTGAAGGACCAGAAAGTTGGCCTTCATCTCTTATGAGATTTAAGTGAAGGTACTTTCAGACTCTGTCCATTGGCCTGAGGTCGTGTGGTGCAGCACTATGGTCCCTCCTCCCTTTTTTTGATGTCTAAGCACAGCATCAAGTCTGAGGGGTGGGTAAGGATGAGAAGGTTATACCACACTGTAGATTCTCGACTGACACCCATCCCTTGAGGTTCGTCCAAACTTCTAGTCCCATGGGGATCAGAATGTCCGGGGAATCAAAGGCCTGATTCCAATCGGACTCAAGCCGCAACTGGAGAGTGAATATTGAGGCGGCCATTGGAGGCTAGACAGGCCAGAGGCGATAGGTGTCCGAGGAAAAAATAGTCACTCTGGGCTGGGAGTTCTTCTCTTTTTGAGAAAGGGTCTTGTGACTTTTCTACGCTGTCTTTAATGAGAAGGTTTGTGGAGATTGGTATCTAGAATCATTCCAAGATATACCAGTCTTCTGAGCGGGAAGTAGGGAAGACTTCCAAAGATTTACCATGATCACCCTGTCTTTGTAAAAAGACTTAAGAAGTTCCGGTGCTAACGCAAAGTTGCCACCGAGTCTGCTAAGGTCAGTCCGTTGTCCAGAAACAGAGGAGACAGAAGCCAATCCTGTGAGTCCAGGATGGGTGCTGTGGAAAGACCAAAGCACAGTGCCCTGAACTGGTGTTTCTTGTTTGTCTAGACTGAATTTTCAATCCTTCCGGGAAGATGGATGGTTTGGGCCTGGAGGTAAGCGTCCTTTAGGTCCAACGAGCAAATGAAGACCTGTGGTCTTAGCCCTTGTCTGAACACCTCCAACATGGTGTGGACATCAACCCAAAGGGACAGCTCTTTGCGGATCCTTTCGTATGGGAGATTGTTGACGCAAGGGTCTTGACAAGTGGCGGAAAGGATGGGACGCAATACCCTATGTAAGGATTCTTCCCTGGGAGAGAACTCCTTTAACTTATAGAAGTAAGGCAAGGCTTAACCCTACCATGTGCCCTGATGGGATTGATGCTATTCCTTAGAACAGCATCAGTCTGGCGAATGTTAATCAATGGTTAACGACTGGGTATCATGGTTACTGTGCAGTTGGAGAGTGCTCGCGAGAAGTCACCTGTCGACAAGCCGCTGATGGGGGGTTGTTGATCGTTTGCCGATCACTTTAGTGGGTTGGTGTGATAGCGAACGGCGAGTAGCGAGAAGTCTGTTGTATGCCTTCCGATCTAGGGAACCAAGGGCAGAGGTCGTTTAGTAAGTCTGAGTGACGAACTGCTGGTGAACGGCAAACTGCTGATGATCGGTGAATCGGCGACTTGTGAGCTGAAGATGGTAACTGACAGGCAGATGAAGGCTGTCTGGTCAGTCAGACAAGGGAAGTTGGCAATTAATGGGTTGACGATTGGCTTGGAGAGCCCTGAGAGACAGCAGAATGGTTTAATGATCGTCAGTTGGTGATCAGTGAGCCATTGATGATCAGCGCTCGATCTCGGACTGGCGATCGGTGAGCCAGAGATCAGCATGCTGACGATTGGCTGGTCAGAGATCAGCGAGCTGAGTCGATGATCGAAGAAAGACGAGCTGCCCATCAGTGATCTAGTGATCAGCAAGTTGATGACTGGTTATTCACTAGCAATCGGCGATCAGCACGCAAGCAATCGGAGATCGTAAGCAATTGGCGAGAGATGAGCTATTGATCAGCAAACGTTGATCTAGTGATCAGTCAGTTGATGATATCTCATTGGTGGAAGATGAGCTAGAAATACGCGATCGGCAAACTAGTGAACGGCGGTCGATGAGCTGGTGATCGGTGTTCTGGTAATTAGAGATTTGTGAGCTAATGATAAGCCGTTTGCAACGTTTAGATCGTGTTTGCTGACAGTGGTACTGTCAGAAAACTCCTGAAGAGAAAGGCACTAAGGGTTCCCTATGAGAAGTCTCGACCGATGGTAGATGCGGTTGATTAGTCTTGGAAGATGGAATCTTCGGGATCTTGAACCTTTCTGTGAAGCCTCTTCCCTTTTTTCCCAGCGGGCATGTTGTAATGCATTTGCGGGGAGGGGAATGGGGCAATGGTGACCTGTCCAAAAGTTTTCATTCTTTTTGCCTCTCGCGCAAGTGCGCAGGAGAGTACTGCAACAGTGGCGCACAGGATGATGCTGGTGCTCAGTTTCGGCTGAAACAGAGTTTTTGGTGAAGGCGCATTGGCGAGCGCTGGATCTGAAAGTGCAAGTGCACAGGAGAGCGCTGGTGCGCCGGAGAGCATTGGCGCACAATAAGGCGCTGTGCAGTCTCCCTAGAATGAGCAGGAACGTGCGGCCCGTGGTCGCTCAGGACCGTGAGCGCACAGACGGGAGGGTGCGCAGGCAAAATCTTGCGCGTAGGAGAGCGCTGGCGCACGCCCGAGAGGCTAGTGCGCAAGCGCTAGAGAGAGTGCTGGCGCGCCCCCGCGGGGGAGAGAGCTGGCGCGCCCGCGCGGGGGAGAGAGCTGGCGCGCCCGCCGAGGGGAGAGAGCTGGCGCGCCCGCACGGGGGAGAGAGCTGGCGCGCCGGCGCGGGGGAGAGAGCTGGCGCGCCGGCGCGGGAGAGAGAGCTGGCGCGCCCGCGCGGGAGAGAGAGCTGGCGCGCCCGCGCGGGAGCGAGAGCTGGCGCGCCCGCGCGGGAGAGAGAGCTGGCGCGCCCGCGCGGGAGAGAGAGCTGGCGCGCCCGCGCGGGAGAGAGAGCTGGCGCGCCCGCGCGCGAGAGTGCTGGCTCGCGCGGGAGAGTGCTGGTTCGTGCGAGAGAGTGTTGGCTCGCGCGTGGGAGAGAAAGCTGGCGGGCATGACTGGGAGAGTGTTTGCGCGCAACATTAATGCGCAGGAGATCGTTGGTGCACAGGAGAGCGCTGGCGCATAGGGGAGCGTTGACGCATAGGAGCTGATGTGCAGGAGATCATTGGCGCGTAGGAGAGCGCTGGCGCTGTAGCTATTTGATAGGGGTATTACTTTTGGCATAGCTAAAATGACAAGCCATTAATTTTTAACGAAGGTTTACTACCCACACCGCTAGTTAGCAGGGGTAGGTGAGGGTACCTTGCTAACCCCCTCTCCCCTCTCACACACCTGTGCTTGAGCTCACTTTGCTTGGAGGTAGGACTTTAAGGGGGATAGGGCTGGCGGGCAAATTTGGTTAAAAAGCTAAGGTTTGTATAGTTAGGAAAAATACAAATTATCTACGAATTTGTCATTTGTTTCATAACTGGAATACAAACCACGCTATTTAATAGGGGTGACTCACCCATTAGGAAAGATGGACGTCCCAGCCAATATGACAAATTCGTATGTAATTTGTATTTTTCCTAACTATACAAACCTTAAGCTATTTAATATGGGTAATTACTTTCAGCGTAGCTGAAATGACGAGCCATTAGAATTTTAACGAGGGTTTACTACCCCACCACTAGTTAGCGGGGGGTAGGGAGGGTAGCTTGCTTACCCCCCCCCCCCCCCACACACACACACACACCTGTGCTTGAGCTCACTTTGCTTAGAGGTAGGACTTAACGGGGGATAGGGCTGGCGGGCAAGTTTGATTAAATAGCTAAGGTTTGTATAGTTAGGAAAAATACAAATTACCTACGAATTTGTCATTTGTTCCGTAACTGAAATACAAACCATGCTATTTAATATGGGTGACTCACCCCTTAGGAAGGATGGCAAGTCCCAGCCAGTACTGGCTTTTGGCTTTGCTCGGGGACTCAGTATCTGAGTGTGTCAGCACTCAACAATAAGGAGTCCCTGCACCTCGCTAGAACCTTGCTATGCACGTGCTGCGGCCTACATAAGCTGTGTGTAAGGTATGAATTGTGACTCGTCCTAGGATGTTGACCTGTAGTCCTTTAGATGGAAACTTTAGGCTAGGACTCTCCCAATACCATCTCCTCAGGGTATGGGGACGTGACAGTATTAGCTTAATACTAGGAACACAAGGAAATCACAAATTTTAAGTAATTTGTATTTTTCCTAACAATACTTACCGAAGAAACACTTTATAGGAGATTACTGGTAACTCCTCTCTGACGACCAGATTTTTACGTAGTTTCCCCCTACTTCCATGTTCTATACTGTCCTGAATAACGGGAAATAACATGACCTGGGGGCATTGCCCAGGCAGGTCGCCCGTCTTTGAGAAGCTCTCCCCAGTATGTTTTATGTAATGAACAAAACCACGAGGTCAGCGGGGCACTGCGGGGACGGTTGGGGGGGCCCTAAACCTAAAGTGTTTCTTCGGTAAGTATTGTTAGGAAAAATACAAATTACTTAAAATTTGTGATTTGTTCCGACACAGAGACTTACCTTGAAACACTTTATAGGAGACTTACACCTTAGGAGGGGGGAGTGCCCTTTAGCCCTGACCCCGATGGACAGTAGGGAAAACTACGTAAAAGACTCATTAAGTGTGATATAACACTTACCCTTCTGCAATATCTTAGTTGTGCTTGATATGGCGAATTTTCGTCTTGTGTAATGAGCGATATTTCTTGATGACGACTGACGGTACGAGAAAGTTAGAAAAGGGGGGAAAATAGAACTCGGCTCCTTGTGTCTAGATACTTTATGTTTCGCGATTGAGCCTGGGGCTTGAGCCGTCAAACCGAATGCAGGGCTGAGATGACCGGCCCGATAGAAAACCCATCTAGAGACTTTCTCGTACAGTCCTTGAGATAATGTGCGGTGAAGGTCGACTGGTTGGACCAAGTTCCCGCTCGAAGAACCTGCGCTACTGACATGTTCTTTTCGAACGTTAGAGAGGTGCTAATGCCCCGAACAACGTGAGCTCTGGGTTTCCCCGGTGTAGGAAGACCTTGTTTCAAGTAGGCTTGCGTGATCACTTTCCTGAGCCAGAACGAAACCGTATTTTTGGATATGTTTTTCTTTATTTTCCCCATGAGACGAAGAGATTCTTGATAGACGGGCGGAGGTTTGCCGTTCTCTTAAAGTATTTCCTAATAGTCCTGACCGGGCATAATTTTAGGTCCTTCGGGTTTCCTTTATTCGGGATTGCCGGAATCGAAAAACTCTCAAACCTCGGATCCCACACCGAGGGGTTCTGAGTCTTGGCGACGAAGGATTTGACAAACTTAAAGGTTACTTCCTTCCATCCCCTAGTGTGTTCCACCTCGAATGACAGTCCGTGTAGCTCGCCCACCCTCTTAGCCGAGGCTAATGCTAGCAAGAAGACCGCCTTGAGCGTGAGATTCTTGTCATCGATGTCCTTTAAGGGTTCGAATGGTGGTTTCCGTAACATATCTAGGACTCGCGCTAAGTCCCAACTCGGGATTCTAGGGGCGGAAGGGGGGCATGATTGTTCGAACGCTCTGATAAGCATGGAGATATGCCTGGAGGAGCCGAGATCTATGCCCTTGAGAAGAAAGACTTGACCTAGGGCCGCCCGAACTCCCTTGATCGCTGGAACTGACATGTCTAACTTGTCCCTGAGATAAACCATGACGTCGGCTATCACGGGCACTGACGCTTCCAAGGGCTCTAACTTCTTGTCCCTGCACCACTTCACGAATACCGCCCACTTAGACTGGTAGACGGCTGTGGATGATTTCCTCCGGTATAGCGACATCCTCCTGGCTGTCTTGCCGGAGTACCCTTGCTTCTTCAGGAGCCGCTGGATAATCTCCAGGCGTGAAGACGAAGGGCTTGCGGGTTTCTGTGAAACCGCTGAAAGTGAGGTTGTTTTAATAGGTCTGACCTGCCGGGTAGAGGCCAAGGAGGTAGGACGGTGAGGTTCCTTAGGTCCGCGAACCATTCTCTCTCCGGCCACCAAGGCGCTACCAAAGTCATCCTTAGGTTGGTTGCTGCCCTTACTCTGTTGAGGACTTGCCTTATCAGGGAGAAGGGGGGGAAGACGTACACGTCCAGTCCGTCCCACTTGTGCTGAAAGGCGTCTTCCATTGCCGCCTTCGGATCTGGGACGGGAGAACAAAATACGGGGAGTTGCGCGTTCAACCTTGTTGCAAACAGATCCATTACCGGAGATCCCTACATCTGTATAATGTAGCTTGCCACTTGTGGGTGTAGGGACCATTCTGCTGCTACCACTTGCCCCACTCTGCTGAGGCCGTCTGCTAGGACGTTGTTCTTCCCTGGGATGAACCTTGCAGTCAGGATGACGTCCTTCTGTTCCGCCCATTTTAGGATTTGAAGGGCTAGTTCGCACAACTCTTTTGATCTCAGTCCCCCCTCCTTCTTCACGTAAGCCACCACCGTTGCATTGTCTGACATTAGGGCCACCGAACGCCCTCTCATGTCTTCCTCGAAGTGGTTGCAGGCTTCTTGGACCGCTTCTCATTTCCAGGATATTTATGTGTAGGGATTTCTCCCCCTCTGACCACGCCCCCTTTGCTGTCTTTTCCCGGAGATGGGCTCCCCACCCGTCCTTCGATGCTTCCGTGAAGAGAAGAACCTCCGGAGGTTGGGAGGACAGTAGCATCCCCCTTAGGGTGTTCGACCGATCCTGCCACCATTCCAAGGCCTTCCTGGACTCCTGAAGGAGAGGGACCACAATGTCCGGGGAGCTTTTCTGGTTCCAATGTTCTTTCAGGTTCCATTGAACCCTTAAGTTCTGTCTCCCGTGAGGTACCAGCTTCTCTAGGGACACCAGGTGCCCTACCAACCTTTGCCAACCCTGCGCTCTTCTGGGGCGACCCAGAAAGAAAGGGCCGGAGCACTCGATCCAGGTTGTCCAGCCTTTCCGTGGTTGGGAATGCCTTGACCTGTAACGAATCCAGGACCATTCCAAGGTACGTCCTCCTGTTGGATGGGGTTAGCTGTGATTTCTCCAAGTTGACCACGATGCCCAGGGTCTTGCACAATTGAAGAAGATCTTCGCCCTGTTGTTTCAAGTCTTCCTTTGAGGATGAAAGGAGTAACCAGTCGTCCAGGTAGCTGATCAGTCGAATGCCCCGTTCGTGGGCCCATATGGGGACCGTCGTAAAGACCCTCGTGAATACCTGGGAGGCTGTTGAAAGACCGAAGCATAGGGCCTTGAATTGTAACACCTGGGTACTCCACTTGACCCGGAGAAACTTCCTGCTCGACGGATGAATGGGCACTCGGAAGTAGGCGTCCTTGAGGTCTATAGAAATCAAAAAGTCGCCCTCTCTCAAGGACGCCATGACCGTTCTTGGAGTGTCCATTTTGAAGGTCACTTTCCTGAGAAACCTGTTGAGGGCTGACAGGTCTATTACAGGTCTCCACCCTCCTGTCTCTTTTTCCACTAGGAACAGGCGGCTGTAGAACCCCGGACCCGGGAATGTCACTGTTTCTAAAGCTCCCTTCTGCAGCAACGTCTTGACTTCTTCGTCCAACGCTGCCCTCTTCGCCAGGTCCTTGGGCACCAACCAGTCTGCCTGCGTTGCTGGAACTATGGGGGGGTGTCTCTTCCATGAAGGGGATCCTGTAGCCCTCCTTTAGTACTGTAACTGTCCACGGATCTGCTCCGTGGAGCTTCCATGCTTGCCAAGTGAGTCTGAGGCATCCCCCTACCTGAGGCTTGGGCGGGGGAGGGGGCCTCCCATCTTATCTCCTACGGGAAGAACGGCCTGTTCTCCCCCTCCTGGAGGAGTAGAAAGAAGACCTATACGTTGGGGGGTTAGAAGATGAACCTCTTCGGGGGGGAACCACAGAGGAAGACCACTGTCCTGACGAGGGTTCCCTCCTTCCTTGAGTTGGTGTGGTACGCGCGGCCATGGGTGCTTCTGTCACTGGCCTCCTGAAGATGGGGCGGCGTGCCGCCTGTGGCTTCAGGGTAGGTAGCTCCCTCTTTTTGGCCAACTTCTCCACGACCTCTTCCGCCTTCTTCGTCGGAATAAGCTGCTCCCCCCAGACGGAGCAGGTCTTCAAGGCTTTAGCTTCTCTGTCAGGAATCTTAATGGGAAGGTTCTTGACTAGGGCGTCTCTTCTCCGGAGAATCCAGTTTGCGGAGAGAGCCAAAGACTGAAAGGTCAGGAATTTAAGGGCGCGGCTACCTGACCCCAGCAACTCATTCAGAGCCTCCCGTTTTGCAGGTTCCATGGTGTCTATAGGAATCTGGGTGCCTACTAGGGTGGTGGCCCACCAATCCAGCCAGGAGGCCATATTAACTAAGTCCTTGGACATCTCCTCCATCATTGCCGACTCGGAAGGGGAGAAGAAGGTAGATGCTGCCGATGCCCTCCCGTCGGAGATGCCCTGGCACAGGATGTCTATGGTTTCCTCGGTCTTGTACGCACCGGTCGGCCTATTTTCTAAAAAGTAGTATTTCGTCTGCGACTTCAAACCCTGTAGGAGCTTTGCTGAGCTGTGACCCCTGCAGGAGTCGCTATTGCGGGATATGACCTTATCAATGTGAGTCTTTCCAATCCCCACGTTACTGGCCTCGGGAAGAGAGAGAGAGGACTTTTTCTGGGCGGGGACCGCTATGAACTTGTTCAGGCCTGAAGTCCAGGGTTCTTCCTCTTGAGTGGCGGGTTCTATAAGGTTGTTATAACCCCTAATTAAGGCAAGGACTCTCCTGTACGCTGGGACTTCCCGTCCCGAGATCCTGTGGGAGACCGCAAGGGGAGTTCCTCCACACAGACTGATCCCCATTCTCCTGGAGGACCTGGACGACGGGACGGGCTCCTCCGTGAAACAGATCGACGGGGGTGCCAGTCCCTGTCTATCATCTCGATGGGGAGACCCGTCTAGGCTGTCCATCCTAGGCGACGGCTCCCTCCACTGAGCGGATGGAGTGGCTCTAGGAAGGGACTAGGCCTACAAGACGAGGTCCTCCGCCCACCGGCTGACTCTCTGGCGGGGTTCTTGGCTTGTATGGAGGGGAACGGGGACTTCCCGTCCCGAGATCTTGTGGGAGACCGCAAGGGGAGTTCCTCCACACAGACTGATCCCCATTCTCCTCGAGAACCGGGACGGCTCCTCCGTGAAACAGATCGACGGGGGTGCCCGTCCCTGTCTATCATCCCGATGGGGAGACCCGTCTAGGCTGCCCATCCTAGAAGACGGCTCCCTCCACTGAGCGGATGGGTTGGCTCTAGGAAGGGACTTAGGCCTACAAGACGGGGTCCTCCGCCCATCAGCTGACTCTCTGGCGGGGCTCTTGGCTTGTATGGAGGGGAACGGGGACTTCCCGTCCCGAGATCCTGTGGGAGACCGCAAGGGGAGTTCCTCCACACAGACTGATCTCTCTTCCTCCTGTGTCGTCTCCGACGTTCCTCGCTTGAAGGGCCCGAAGGATCGAGCCCCGATGCGGATCCAGGGTGAAGGACTAGCATAGGACCTCTTCCATGTCCAGTGGGGACCTCAACGGCGTCCTTGGTACATCCCACGCCAGCGGATCCCTCCGCAGCTGAAGCGCCTGAGGCCTCTACCCATGAATCTGGTGATAAGAAAAAAAGGGAACATTATTAGGCCACATGGGGTCCTCCGCCGAGACGCCGTCCCTACGAGAGAGACGTGTCCCTCGGACCCCCACACACTCACCTGTAGGCGCCTGATCTGCCCTGAACAAAGAAGGTTCCCCCCACAACATCTCACCCTTGGGAAGGAGGCACCAACTTCTTACACTTCAAGGACTTACCTCGTCCCCTACTCTGGGTAGGGGAGAAGAATGCACTCAACCTGCCCCCTCTCCTGCCGACGTCGCAGGGGAAGACATGCTAGTTTCCCTAGGAGACCTCTTCGAGTCCGTCTTCATCGTGCCGCATTCTGACGGCGAACTGGCTTTGACAAGAAAGCCCAACACGAATACCCGGCTCTAGGCCCAGGACAACGGCGATCGTACTCCAAAGCACACACAGAGATCGCTAAACCCAAGCATAAAGCAAGGCAAAGCACTAAAACGCCAATAAAAGCACAAAGGAACGATCCTAAAAGAACACAGATAAGGCACTAATCACTCGTGAAGGAATCGAGACCATGTAGTAACTACATAGTAACGCGCACAAAGGGGGTCGCACAGAGAATAAGGAGCGGTGTGTGTGAACACAACGCGACCAGAAAACATACTGGGGAGAGCTTCTCAAAGACGGGCGACCTGCCTGGGCAATGCCCCCAGGTCATGTTATTTCCCGTTATTCAGGACAGTATAGAACATGGAAGTAGGGGGAAACTACGTAAAAATCTGGTCGTCAGAGAGGAGTTACCAGTAATCTCCTATAAAGTGTTTCAAGGTAAGTCTCTGTGTCGGAACAAACATGGTTTACCTGCAGTGGTTCGAGGTCAGCTGTGCAGAGAACCCAGGATGCTTCTTTCCCCAAGAGAGGGGAGGATGAAGAAAAGAATAAGGGCCAGACATACCTTTTCATTCATGCAGACTAAGACCGGGTAACAATGCCCTCAACCTTCTGCTACTTGTCCATTAAGGAGCCAGAGGTTTTAAACCAGCTGTTGTGCAGCCACCACAGGGCCGATAGAGAACGTATTGAGCCTCCTGTGGGTCACGTCTTGCAGGTAGTGGGCTGTGAAGGTCGTCTGACACTTCCACACCCCGGCTTGTAGAACCTGCGTCACTGAAAAGTTCTTCTTGAAGGCCAGGGATGTAGCTACGCCCCTGACATCATGTGCTCTAGGGCGACGTGACGGAGGAGGGTAGGGATTCAGGGACAGATGGATCACCCTACGAATCCATGCCGAGATGGTATTCTTGGTAACCCTCCTCTTAGTTCTCCCAGTGCTCACAAACAATGCCTGCACTTGAGGATGAACTGCAGCCGTTCTTTTGAGATATAGCCTCAGACTCCTTACTGGACACAGTAGGAGATGGTTGGGTCATCTGTTACAGAACGAAGACTCTAAATTTGGAAAGAGTCGAACCGAGGGTCCGGCACTCCCAGATTCTGAGTCTTGGCAACAAACTTAGGGACGAATCTGAACGTTACCTCCCCCATCCCCTTGAATGGGCGATGTCATAAAAGAGACCATGAAGTTCACTGATTCGCTTGGCCGAGGCCAATGCTAGTAGGAACACCGTCTTCCAAGTTAGGTGGCGATCTGAAGCCTGGCCTAATGGATCGTAGGGAGGTCTTTTAAGAGACCTGAGAACTCAACCACGTTCCATGGAGGAGGTCTCACTTCCGACTGAGGGCAGGTAAGTTCATAACTTCGTATGAGTAGGGAAAGTTCCAGCGAGGAAGAAATGTCCACTCCTTTGAGCCTGAACGCTAGACTTAAGGCTGAGTGATAGCCTTTCACTGCCGAGACTGAAAGGCGCATTTCTTCCCGCAAATACACGAAGAACTCCGCTATTGCTGGAATAGTGGCATCGAGTGGAGAGATACCCCTTCCACGACACTAACCACAGAAGACTCCCCACTTTGCCTGGTAAACAGATGCAGATGACCTTCGCAGGTGTCCAGACATCCTGCTCGCAACTTGTTGCGAAAATCCTCTCTCAGCGAGGAGATGCTGGATAGTCTCCAGGCGTGAAGTCGTAGCGAAGCTACGGCTTTGTGGAAGATGTTGGTGTGTGGTTGTTTGAGTAGATTGTGTCGTGGAGGGAGTTCTCTCGGAAGTTCCGTTAGGAGTTGCAGAAGGTCTGGAAACCATTCCGCGTGATGCCATAGCGGAGCTATAAGGGTCATTGAAAGATTGACCGATATTCTGGTCTTGTTGAGTACCCTCCTCATCAGACAGAACGGGGGAAAGGCGTATACGTCAATGTTGTCCCACCGTTGTTGGAAGGCATCTTGCCAGAGAGCCTTGGGATCCGGGACTGGGGAGCAGTACAGCGGAAGCTTGAAGTTCAGCGCTGTAGCGAACAGATCCACAGTCGGGGAACCCCACAAAGTCAGGACTTTGTTGGCTACTAGATGATCCAAAGACCACTCGGTACTCACTATCTGAGACGCTCTGCTCAGACTGTCGGCGAGCTCATTCCTCTTGCCTGGAATGAAGCGAGCCGATAGTGGAATCGAGTGGGCTTCAGTCCATCTCAGTATCTCTACTGCGAGATGGGATAGCTGCTCTGAAAAGGTACCTCCTTTCTTGTTGATGTAAGCCACTACTGTGGTGTTGTCGCTCATCACCACCACCATGCTGAACGGGGTCTGCTTGACAAACCTGTTCAGAGCTGAGAGGTCGATGACTGGTCTCCAGCCTCCAGATGCCTTCTTTACAAAAAAAAAGAAGCCTGGGGACCCGTCAACGACCTCTTGGAGAGCGCCCTTCTTCAACATGGTCTGGACTTCTGCCCGAAGGGCTTGCCCCCTTGCCGATCCCATGGCAAGGGAGCTCAATGACACTGGATTTGCCGTCAGGGGAGGTAGAGATGTTGTGAACGGGAGGCGATATCCTTGACTGATTACGGAAATCGTCCAGGAATCGGCCCCAAGTTGCTGCCACCTGTTTGCGCAACTTTGTAGAAATCCCCCCACTGGTGGACATGCAGGGGGACTGCCAATCCTAGCGTTTGCGACCTCGGCCACTCCCTCTAGGATTCTTTCCTCCCCTGGAGGACTTTTTGCCTTTCTTGTCCTTGACAGGAAAGGGATTAGACACCGTTGTCTTTGCTGTAGCTGCCGGTTTCGTGGTCTTGGTAGGACATGGTTGCTGGAGGTTTATAGGGCTTCGATGTTAGAGCTCTATGTAGGATAGAGTCCTGGTTGGACTTCCTCCACCTCTCAGCCGCCTGCTCCACGTCCTTAGCTCGAACAAGTTCTTCCCCATAATGGAAGAATGTCTGAGCCTGCTGATCTCGGTACTGGGGACCTTTTCATGGAATCTCTCAGACACCGCATCTCGACGTTTCAAGATGGTATTAGCCCACAAGATCGAGACTTGGTGGGCTAGAAACTCGATCGTATGAGTGCCTGAGAGTAAAAAGGTCTCCATGGCCTTCCTGGTACTTTCTTTGGACAAGTCCTCTGATCATAACAGGATGCCCAGAGACCCTAGCCAGATGTCCAGCCACGAAGTTGCCTGCATGGCACACTTCGCTACCTTCTCCTGGCTAAGGATCTCCGTTGCCGAGAACGAGATCTGCCGGTTGGAGTCTCTCTCTAGAGGGACTCCCCTGGTAAGCTCTTCCAAAGAGTGGTGTAGGGGAAGAGCTAAACAAGTCTCCTCCACAATGTCAAAGTACTTCCTCTGATGGACACGAGGAGGTGGGAGGAGTTTGTTGCCGGCGCTGGATCGGCTGGAGGAGGCAAGCTCAGAGAGCTAGGCTTTGACTTTGTCCCTGGAACTCTTAACCCCTTAAGACCAGGGCAAAGCCGCGCTGGCCTTTGAGGATTTTTGAGTACCAAAGACTCGGCCCAAGACCGTGTCCTAGCCCTCACGAGGGGGAATCTCGGGATCCGCAAACCCATTGAGATTCCTCATAAGGGTCAGAACCTGCCAGAATGCATGCTCTGACTCCTGCAGCTCCCCTCCTGAAGGGCTAGCAGCGAAGTCTCCTGTCCCCAAAGGCTCTTCTTGGGGGGACTCATGGACGTTCTCTGAGTGCTTGGCTGGCTCCGGTCTAATCCTTGAGGATGACTTTGGCAAAGTCTTAGAGTCCTTCGACTCCCTCCTGGGAGAGATGCAGGACTCCAACAGCGATGGAGGGAGGCTCTTCTCCACCCCTACCCAAGAAGACTTTCCAGCGCGAGGTGGGGTTTCCCTCATTGGTGCGATGGGGGAACGCCTCACCTCGCGTGACTCCCCTGAGGACGGGAAATCTTCGTCCGAAGGGGAGGGAGTGAAAGACGGGGGGGGAGGAGGCCTTCCTCAAGGACTTCCGAGGAGTCAGCTTCGCCCTTGGAGAAGTTACCACGTCAGACACTCCTCTCTTCCTCTTCAGGGGAGTAGAAGCTGCCAATGATTTGTGGCCCAGCTCAGAGAGAACAGGCTTAAAAGCCTGCATGAGTACTCTGACCAGGGACCCAAACCAAGGCTGCTGTCAGAAACTCCCTCTGGAGGGAAGGGGATCGTTCGATCCCTAGGAGGAGTTACCTAAGGGGGGTTCGCCTGAAAAGATGAAGGAGAAAAGTCCCTGGACCTAACCGGAATCCTCCCACTGGCGAGCGCGCTGTTCTGCGCTTGAGGGGGGGGGGGGGGCGGCACGCAACGATGATGGCCTGGCCGCGCGTTGTCCTGCAGCCTCACGTGCGGGATCGCGCTGGGGAGCTTGCTGGCGCTCGCGCGATGGGAATTGCCCTGGTTCGCGCGCGGGCATGCGAGGGCAATGGCGAGGGCGAGCAGGCGAGCGATGGCACGGGCTGGAGATGGCAGAGGGCGCGCTGAAGGATGAATAAGCGCTTGTGCGCACGAAGGCGACTGTTCGTGCGCGCGGGCGCGCAGGGTCCAACTGAAGAGCCCGTGCGGGCGATAACGTTGGGCGCGCGCGCAGGAGACATATCCCTTGCGCGTGGGCGCGCATGAGAGCACACATCTGGCTGTGGTGATGGGCGTGGGCGCACAACCTCGTGGGCGAGCGTCGGAGACTGCGCGTGATGGTGCGGTGGTGAAGAATGGCGCGCAGCCGGGGACCAATGGCGCGTTGGCGAGTGCTGGCGAGCAGGAGAAGAGGTTAACTTACCCACTGCGCCCAATTCAGAAGATCGTGGGCACGCAGGAGATCGTTGGCACGCAGACGATTGCTGGCGCGCAGGAGAGCGCTGACGCGTAGGCGAACGCTGGCGCGTAGTAGAACAAAGGCGCGCATGGTGCCCAGCAGGATGAGAGCGCGCAGGTGAGCGCTGGCGCGCTTTAACAGAAGCAACTTCTGAAGGCAAGCGCTTGCGCGCAGGTGATCGTTGGCGCGCAGGTGATCGTTGGCGCGCAGGGAAGACCTGGCGCGTAAGGGACTTATGCACTAACTTGTGCGAAAGCCCTTGATATCCCGTAGGGACCATTGCCCATTTTACAACGGGATGTGTTGGCGCCCACAGCGCGTCAGCAGCCAGGAACGGTGACGGCAGGTCAGCATGTCTGGCGGGTGGAAGGTCGGCGTGCCCTTTGTAAGGACGACCTTCCACCAAAGGAGATCGCGAACCATCTGCAGAGAGGTCCAGGGATGTAGCTGGTAGAGTCGGAGAACGGCGGCGAGGTTCCTCTGCGGCGGACTGCGGTGACGATGAACCGAAGAGGCGCCTCCTAACACCCTTGTGAGGTGAAGGAAGGCCTCTACGGCGAAGAGGAAGGCGGACTTTACGCCTTATACGCCCTCTGGCGGGCGTGGAGTCAGCGGGCTGACCATCAGCAGTCCTCCGAAGAGGAGTCTCTGTGAGTGAACTCCCCCGAGGGGGAGAATCACCGGCAGGAGAGACCGTTGGACTTAGTTCCTCCCTCGAAGGATGTTCAGATGGGGGAACTAAGCCTTCAGCTACATCAGGAACATCACAAGCAGAGGTTTGATATAACTCATCGGAAGCTTCTGCCACGACAACGTCGACGATAGACAAAGGATCAACCTCAGCTATAGTCGGCGATTGTTTGACAGCTGCCCCCAACCTGATCATGTCAAACAAGGCTTCCTTGGAGGGCGAACCCTCAAGCCCCAAGGAAGCCCAAAGCTGTAACAAATCATTATTAGACACAGGCATATTTAAATCCTCCCCCGGGGGAGGAGGAGGAGCTGCCTCGCTATGGGAGGTAAATCCCTCTCCCAAACCCCGAGATCGGTCAACAGAACTACGACCTACGCTACCACTCGACAGTTTCTCGGAAGAAACCGATCGAGTGGGAGCTTCGGAGGAGGTTTGGGCCACGGAAGAAGAGCCCTTGGGATTTTCTCCTTTTAAAGAAACCTTCGAAGGAGAAATATCCCGTCTGGACTACTACTTCCGGCGCCGAAAAACCTCTCCCACTGGGAGGTAGACCACTCCCTACACTCACCACACACTTTATTTCTCTCACACCACTGGCCCCTACAATAAGGACATAGGGTGTGAGGGTCCGTCTCGACCGCCGACATATACATTACGTGCCACAAGGGTGGTCGGGTCGGGTAATCCAGGACACTTTCGCATAGCAGAGGCCAACTTCACGCACACCTGTCAAAGGAAAAGCAAAAAGCATTAACAATGGCTGTCAAAGATGGCGAGGGTGACAGCAGACACGTCCGACTACCACCCGAGCCGAGAGCAAAGTGAGCAAGCACAGGTGTGTGTGAGGGGCGGGGTAGCAAGCTACCCTCCCTACCCCCCGCTAACTAGCGGTGGGGTAGTAAACCCTCGTTCAAATTCTAATGGCTCGTCATTTCAGCTACGCCGAAAGTAATTACCCATATTAAATTGCGTGGTTTGCATTTCAGTTGCGGGACAACTGGCTTTTGGCTTTGTCCGGGGGCTCCTTATTTGAGTGTGTAAGCACTCAAGAAATAAGGAGTCCCTGCACCTCACTAAAACCTTGCTACGCAAGGTCTGCGGCCTACGCAAGCTGTGTGTGAAGGTACGAAGAAGTGTGACTCGTCCTAGAAAGTTGTTCTGAAGTTCTTTAGATGGAAACTTGTAGACTAGGACTTTCCCAATACCACCTCGTTAGGGTATGGGGACGTAACAGTATTAATATTAATACTAGGAACACAAGGGAGCATGGTTTACCTGCAGTGGTTTGAGGTCAGCTATGCAGAAAACCCAGGATGCTGCTTTCCCCAAAAGAGGGGATGATGAAGAAAAGAATAAGGGCCAGTCAAACCTTTCCATTAATGCAGACTTAAACTGGGTAACAATACCCTCAAACTTCTGCTACTTATCCAATAAGGAGCTTGAGGTTTTAAACCAGCTGTTGTGCAGCCACCAGAGGACTGATAGAGAAAGTCTCCTGTGCGTCGCGTCTTGCAAGTAATGGGATGTGAACGTGGTTTGCCGTTTCCACACCCCAGCTTGAAGAACCTGCGTCACTGAAAAATTCTTTTTGAAGGCCAGGGACGTAGCTATGCCCCTGACATCATGTGTTCTGGGGCGACGTGACGGAGGAGGGTCTGGATTCAGTGCCAGGTCAATGACCCTGCAAATCCATGCAGAGATGGTGTTCTTGGTGACCCTCCTCTTAGTCCTTCCTGTGCTGACGAATAGTGCTGACACACGAGGACGGGCTGCGGCTGTTCTTTTAAGGTACAGCCTCAAGCTCCTTACTGGGCATAGTAAGATATGGTCTGGGTCATCTGTTACAGTACGGAGACTAGAAATCCGGAAGAAGTCGAATCAAGGATCCATTATTCCCGGATTCTGAGTCTTAGCAATAAACTCAGGGACGAAGCTGAACGTTACCTCCCCCCCATCCCCTTGAATGGGCGATGTCATACGAGAGACCATGAAGTTTGCTGACTCGCTTGACCGAGGCCAAAGCTAGCAGGAACACAGTCTTCCAGGTTAAGTGATGATTTGATGCCTGGCGTAATGGTTCATAGGGAGGTCTCATAAGAGACCTGAGAACTCGAACCACGTTCCATGGGGGAGGTCTCACTTCCGTCTGAGGGCAGGTAAGTTCATAACTCTGTATGAGTACAGAAAGTTCTAGCAATGAAGAAATATCCATTCCTTTCAGCCTAAAGGCGAGGCTTAAGGCTGAGCGATAGCCTTTCACTGTCGAGACCAATAGGCGGATTTCTTCACACAAATACACGAGGAACTCCGCTATTGCTGGAATAGTGGCATCGAGTAGAGGGATACCCCTTCCACGACACCAACCACAGAAGACTTTCCACTTTGCCTGGTAGACTGCTGCTGATGACTTTCGCAGGTGTCCACACATCCTGATTGCAGCTTGTTGCGAAAATCCTCTCTCAGAGAGGAGATGCTGGATAGTCTCCAGGCGTGAAGTTGTAGAGAACCTACGGCTATGTGGAAGATGTTGGCGTGTGGTTGTTTGAGTAGATTGTGTCGTGGAGGGAGTTCTCTTGGCGGCTCCGTTAAGAGTCGCAGAAGGTCCGGGAACCACTCTACGTGATGACATAGCGGAGCTATGAGGGTCATTGAAAAATTGAAAGATTGACCTATGTTCTGGTCTTGTTGAGTATCCTCCTCATCAGACAGAATGGGGGAAATGAGTAAACGTCAATGTGGTCCCACCGTTGTTGGAAAGCTTCTTGCCAGAGAGCCTTGGGGTCTGGGACTGGGGAACAGTACAGTGGGAGCCTAAAGTCCAGCGCCATTGCGAAGAGGTCCACAGTCGGAGAACCCAACAAAGTCAGGACTTTGTTGGCTACTAGATGATCCAAAGAGCACTCGGTACTCACTATCTGAGATGCTCTGCTCAGGTTGTTGGCGAGCACATTCCTCTTGCCTGGAATGAAGCGTGCCAATAGTGGTATCGAGTGGATTTCGGCCCATCTCAGTATCTCTACTGCTAGATGGGATAGTTGCTGTGAAAAAGTACCTCCTTGTTTGTTGATGTAGGCCACTACTGTGGTGTTGTCGCTCATCACCACCACAGAGTGACTTGCCAGGTACAGTACTGTTGGAACTGTTGAAGGGTTAGAAAGATGGCCTTCATCTCTAGGAGATTTATGTGGAGGTACTTTTCTGACTCTGACCAGAGGCCTGAGGTCGTGTGGTGCAGCACGTAGGCCCCCAACCCTTTTTTTGAAGCGTCCGAAAACAGCATCAAATCCGGGGGGAGGACGAGAAGATCCACTCCTTTTCGAAGGTTCTCATCTGCCACCCACCACTGGAGATCCGTCAGTTCCGCAGGTCCCATGGAGATCTGGATGTCCGGGGAGTCGTACGCTTGATTCCACCAGGACTTGAGTCGCCACTGGAGGGATCTCATCCTGAGGCGACCATTGGGAACTAGACGGGCCAGCGATGAAAGGTGACCGAGGAGACGTAACCACGATTGAGCTGGAAGTTCTTCTCGTCTGAGAAAAGGCCTTGCGACCTTCTTCAGCCTTGCTATCCTGTCATCTAATGGGAAGGCTTTGTGGAGAGTGGTGTCTATAATCATGCCCAAGTATACCAGTCTTTGAGTGGGAAGCAGGGAAGACTTCTCGAGATTTACCATGATCCCCAGACCTTGGCAAAGTCTCAGAAGTTTGTCTCGGTGTTGAAGAAGGGTTGACACCGAGTCTGCTAGGATTAACCAGTCGTCCAGATAATGGAGGGGACGGATGCCAATCCTGTGTGTCCAAGATGATACTAGGGTGAACACTCTGGTGAAGACTTGTGGTGCTGTGGAAAGACCGAAGCACGGCACCTTGAACTGTTACATTCTGTTGTCTAGGCTGAATCTTAAGTACTTCCTTGAAGACGGATGGACTGGGATCTGGAAGTACGCGTCCTTTAGGTCCAGTGTGCACATGAAGTCTTGCGGTCTTACTGCTAGTCTGACCGTGTCTGCTGAACGGAGTTTGTTTGACAAACTTGTTCAGAGCTGAGAGGTCGATGACTGGTCTCCAGCCTCCAGACGCCTTCTTTACAAGAAAGAGTCGACTGAAGAAGCCTGAGGAACCGTCGAGGACCTCATGAAGAACGCCCTTCTCCAACAGGGTCTGGACTTCTGCCCGAAGGGCTTGCCCCCTTGCCAATCCCATGGCAAGGGAGCTCAGTGACACTGGATTTGTCGTCAGGGGAGGAAGAGATGTTATGAACGGGATGCGATATCCTAGACTGATAACGGAGATTGTCCAGGAATCAGCCCCGAGTTGCTTCCACCTATTTGAGCAACTTTGTAGGCATCCCCCCACTGGTGGAAATGCAGGGGGACTGCCTATTCTAGCGTTTGCGGCCTCGGCTGCTCCCTCTAGGATTTTTGCCTCCCCTGGAGGACGTTCCACATCCTTAGGCTCGAAAAGAACAGACCCCTCCATGAAGGAATATCTGAGCCTATTGATCTCAGCGCTAGGGACCTTCTGATGGAATCTCTCAGCTACTGCATCCTGACGTTTCAGGATGGTATTTGACCACAAGTTCGAGACTTGGTGGGCCGGAAACTCGATCATGCGAGTACTTGAGAGAAGGAAGTTTTCCATAGCTTTCCTGGTACGTTCCTTGGAGAAATCCTCAGAATGTATCAGGATATCTAAGGTCCCCAACCAGATATCGAGCCACGAAGTGGCTTGCATAGCACACTTCGCGACTTTCTCCAGATTGAGGATCTCGGCTGCCGAGGATGAGACCTGCCGGTTGGACGGTCTCTCAAGAGGGACTCCCCTGGTTAGCCCTTCCAGCGAGTGGTGAAGTGGAAGATAAGGCTCCTCTAGTATCTCAATGTGCCTCCTCTGCTATACGCGAGGAGGTGGGAAAAGCTTGTTGGTGGTACCGGAACGGTTGGAGGAAGACACCTAGGAGAGCTGTTGTGAGATCTTATCCCTGGTACACTTTACCCCTTGAGACTAGGGCAGGGCTGCACTGGTCTTAGAGGGCTTTTGAGTACCAAAGACGCGGTCTAAGACCGTGTCTTTGCCCTCTTGAGGAGGGATCTCTGGGTCGGAAAACCCGTTGAGAGCCCTCATTAGAGTCGGAACTTGCCAAAACGCATGTTCTGACCCTTGCTGGTTTCCTCCTGCTGTAGGACTTGCCGCTAGCGAAGTCTCCTTCTATCCCCGAAGGCTCTTCTTGGGGAGAGTCGCAGACATTCCCTGAGTGACTAGTTGGCTCCATCCTAGTCCTAGTGGAGGACTTAGGCAATGTTTTGGAATCTTTAGATTCCTTCCTCGGAAGGATATAAGACTCCAACATTGACGAGGGTGGCATGTTCCTTCTAATCCCTGACAGAGTAGACCACTCGGCGCGGAGAGGTTTCCTCTATTGGTGCGATGGGGAAAGTCTCTCCTCGCGTGATTCCCTTGGAGACGGGAAATCTTCATCTGAAAGGGAAGGAGAGGCAGTCTGAGGAATAGAAGGAACCTGCCTCGCAGGTCTGCGTGGAGTCAGCTTCGCCCTTGGGGAAGTGACCACGTCTGGAACGCCTCTTTTTCTCTTCAAAGGGGTAGAAGCAGCCATGGTTCTGTGTCCTAATTCAGAGAGGACAGGCTTGAAAGCCTGAGCTATGGCTCTGATCAGGGCACCGAACCAGGGCTGTTGGCTGACAAACGCGCTGTCAGACATACCTTTTGAAGGGAAAGAGATTGAAGGATCCCATGCGCTTGCGAGGAGGGGAATGAGGCGATGGCGACCTTGCTGTACGTCGTTCATTGGGATGTGTAGTCTCACGCGCGGGAGGACATTGGCGCTCGCGCGAGGGAGAACATCGGGGCTCGCGCGAGGGAGAATATCAGGGCTCGGGCGCGAGTTATCACGAAGACCGCGCAGGAGAGTATTCACGCACGTCTGTCCCGGCCATAGGGTGCGCAGTGGATTCATGCGGGGCGCGGGAGCGGGGGAGAATGTTAGCGCGCATCCCTTGGAGAGGACTGACGAGCGTTCGCAGGGCGCGCGTGCATATCCTTGCCGATGCGCGCTGGAGAAGGCTGGCGCGCAGGTGAGCGCTGGAACGTTGGTAAGAGTTGGCGCACGGGAGAAGGCAGCATGGCTGACTTCCAAGAAGTTCTGCTATCAGTGGAAAGTTGACGCACAGGTTTTAGCTGGCGCGTAGGATGGTTCGCAGCATGGCGCGCAGGAGAGTGAGATGTTTGGCGCGTATGCACACATGCATGAGAATGTTGGCGCGCAGGAGAGCGCCATTGCGGAGGAGATTGATGGCATGCAAGTAGTTTGCGCGCAGGAGATTGATGCCACGCAGGTAGTTTGCGAGCAGGTGAGTGTTGGTGCGCAGATGGGTGCGGGCGCGTAGGAGACTGTTGGCGCGTGGCCGCAGTTTGCGCAGGGCGCGCAGGGCGCGCAGGGCGCGCAGGAGATCGTGGGCGCATGTGGGCATGAGGGCGCGTGATGGAGCTATGCTCTTGTTGGAGCGTATGCGCGTGGTGGCGCGCACGCTCTTGATGCCCTGTGTTATGGTTAGGATGAATGTCAGTGCATAGTGATGGGGCCTGACGAACTACTAAAGAGCGCTTGTCAGGTTTCGTGGGTGCGTAGCGCGTATGTTGTTGGCACGCAATAGCACGTTCAGTTGGAGCCTTGTTAGGCCCATGCAGGAACGGCGACGGCAGGTCTGTCGGGTGGAAGGTCAACGTGTCCTTTAAAAGGACGACCTTCCACCGAAGGAGATCGCGAACAATCTGCAGAGAGGTCCAGGACCAATGCAGGTGCAGTGACGGATGATTGGTCTAAAGGCTCCTCTGCGGGGGACTGCATCGAAGATGTTGAACAAAAGAAGCGCCTCCTCACCGCAGATGAAGTAAGGCCTCTATGGCGAAGAGGAAGGCGAGCCTTCCGACGAATGCGTCCTCTGGTGGCCGTTGGATCAGCAAGCTGACCTTCTGCAGTCCTCCAAAGAGGAGTCTCTGTAAGTGAACTCCCCCGAGGGAGAGAAACACTAGCAGGAGAGACTGGTGATGGACTTAGTTTCCCCCTCGTAGGTTGATCAGGAACGGGAGAAACTAAGCCGGCAGCTACCGTAGAGTTTGGAGTGGAAGAGGAGATGAGTGAGACCGCATTGGATACCTCTGACACCACAACGACGACAAGAGACAGAGGATCAACCTCTGACGGTGACGACAATTGCTTGACAGCAGCACCCAATCGGATGTAGTTAAGCAAAACCTCCTTGGAGGGCGAACCCGTAAGCCCCAAGGAGGACAAAAGCTGAAATAAGGAGGTTAGTGACATATCCTCCCCCGGGGAGAGAGGTGGAGCTGCTTCGCTAGGGGAAGCAATGTCATCTCTCGAGACCCGAGGTTGGTTAACAATAAATTGGTCTACGCTACCACTTGAGTGTCTCTCGAAAGAGACCGATTGAGTGGGAGCTTCGGAGGAGGTTTGGGCAATGGAAGAAAACGGCTTGGGTTTTTCTCCTTTTGAAGCAACCTTCGAAGGAGAAATATCCCATTTGGACTTCTTCTTCTGTCGTCGCGAAAACCTCTCCCACTGGGAGGCAGACCACTCCCTACACTTGTTGGTACTATCACACCGTTGGCCCCTACAAGAAGGACAAAGGGCGTGGGGATCAGTCTCGACCGCCGCCATGAATGTTCCACAGGGGCGGTTGGGAAACCCAGGGCAGGTGCGCAGGATCGCAGAGGCCAACTTCACATATACAGAAACTAGAAAAAGAAAAGAACAAAAGCAATTAAATAGCTGCCAATATGACGGCGAGGATGAGAGCGGACACGTCCGACCACCATCCGAGCCGAGAGCAAAGTGAGCTCAAGCACAGGTGTGTAAGGGGGGTGTAGCAAGCTACACCCCCCTAACCCCCCTAACTAGCGGTGTGGGTAATAAACCCTCGTTAAAAATTAATAGCTCGTCATTTCAGCTACGCCGAAAGTAATACCCCTATTAAATAGCATGGTTTGTATTCCAGTTCGGAACAAATTTATTTTGAGAAAAAAATAGTGAGACGGTACGGGTCTCCAACAACCAGAAGCAGCAACCAGGATATATCTAGGCAGAGCCTCTTAGGATTCAATCTAGAAAATACACAGTAAATATTAAAGTATAGATAGTATACATATCTTGGCTAAATTCCAATTTAACCCTTTTACCCCCAGGCTATTTGGAAATTTCCAGCCCTTAACCCCCAGGGAGTTATTTTTTTCCCAGCACATTTTGCAGTATATTTTTTTTAAATTGCTCTAATAGCCCTAATTTTTGTCATAGAGATCTCAGGTTGGTCTCATTCGCTTGGAAAATGCCTGAATTTTCTCAAAAAATTATCAAAAATATGAAAAAAAAAATGTTATAGCCTTTTTTTGCAAGGACATACAGGTACGTCCATGGGGGTAAAGGGATGGCTTTTGTGAAATGTACCAGTACGTCCTTTGGGGGTAAAAGGGTTAATTGGAATGATTGCTTGCATCAAGATCAAAGGGAATATAAAACAAGGTTACACATATCCGACCTGACTAAATTATCACCTCTACATCAGAAAGACAAAAAAAAAAAAAAAGAAGGCTTACAGTCCTCGGTGATACACAGCATGTCAGGGTTATTCTACACACATGAAATTGAATAAGATTCAAGACCACTTATAATAATTTTATTTTTGAGGCCCCTCCTCTTGATTGCAAAGTCACACACACAAAATAAGATTCAGTATAAGTCATTTCTTTAACATATAGGATGCTATTCACAATTTATGCGGCAAACTAGGTCAACTTGATGAGTACCAGTTCAATAAACATTAAAAATTGTCTAAACTGTTTCCCTGCATCATTGTTGAGAATCTACTCATTGCTGGATCACTATACAGTACCAAGTTCACAGAGTGTTTATAAGCTAGAGGAATGTTCACATCACTCCAACAATTCTCTGGGTTAACAGGATACACAGAGTATGTTTGCTATAGATTTGTTACTGCTGTCCACTGTCTAGGCTTAGTCACAATAGTTTTTGTCAAATCCCTGCACACTTGGGGGTTTCTGTCTATAAGAACAGTCGAATGTCAACAAAATGCTTCTCTACTTAATTGCAATTCTAGTTACCATCTCCAAGCAAACCTGCTTTTAACAGTCTTCACCAGGCTGACCAGCAACATAAACAGGTGCAGGATTATGCAATGTTACTCCTATTCTAGTACCTCTATTTGTCTCCCTACTACGGGTACAGTCTTGCTGTCATTACCTGTTAAAAGAAATATGATATTTTAATTATAAAATAAATTTTTGAATATACTTACCCGGTGAATATATAATAGCTGCTGCTCAGCGGCTCGACAGAAAACACACACAAAAACTCGCGAGCGATCGCTATGAAGGTTGCGGATGTGCCCACCAGCGCCAACTATCGGCCAGATACCACACATGCATGTAAACAAGCCTTCAATTCTTCTCGTCCCGCTGCGTCTCTATTGGGGAGGAAGGGAGGGCCTTTAATTTATATATTCACTGGGTAAGTATATTCAAAAATTTATTTTATAATTAAAATATCATTTTTAAATATTTAACTTAGCCGGTGAATATATAATAGCTGATTCACACCCAAGGCGGTGGGTAGAGACCAGAGTTAATTAAGTTTACAGCGTATATGCTTAGAGTTTTTGACAGTTATCAATATAACAAAACCCAAATATATAGGTACCTGGTAAGGAAGTTGACTTAGACGATTACTCTGCCTTGTAAGTCTGTCTTCCTCACGAAGCCCAGCGATCCTCTTAGGATGCTGAAGGACTCCCAGGAGCTGAAGTATGAAGGGTTGCAACCCATACTAACAGGACCTCATCAAACCCCTAATCTGGGCGCTCTCAAGAAATGACTTTGACCACCCGCCAAATCAACCAGGATGCGAAAAGCTTCTTAGCCTTCCGTACAACCCAAAAAACAATATTAAAAAAACATTTCAAGAGACAGATTAAAAAAGGATATTGGAATTAGGGAATTGTAGTGGTAGAACCCTCACCCACTACTGCACTCGCTGCAACGAATGGACCCAGTGTGTAGCAGTCCTCGTAAAGAGTCTGGACATCTTTTAAGTAAAATGACGCGAACACTGACTTGCTTCTCCAAAAAGTCGCGTCCATGATACTTTGCAGAGATCTATTTTGCTTGAAGGCCACGGAGGTTGCTATAGCTCTAACTTCGTGCGTCTTAACCTTAAGCAAACATCGGTCTTTCTCATTCAAGTGGGAATGAGCTTCTCGTATTAAAAATCTGATAAAAAATGACAAAGCATTCTTTGACATAGGCAATGATGGTTTCTTGACTGAGCACCATAATGCCTCAGATTTACCTCGTAATGACTTAGTACGAGCTAAATAGAACTTAAGAGCTCTAACAGGACATAACACTCTTTCCAGTTCGTTGCCTACGATCTCTGATAAGCAAGGAATATCAAAAGATTTAGGCCAAGGACGAGAAGGCAGTTCATTTTTGGCCAGGAAACCAAGTTGAAGAGAACAAGTGGCTTTTTCTGTAGAAAAGCCGATGTTCTTACTGAAGGCATGCAGTTCATTGACTCTTTTAGCCGATGCCAAGCACACTAGGAAAAGTGTCTTGAGAGTGAGATCCTTCAGGGAGGCTGAATGTAATGGCTCAAACCTGTCTGACATGAGGAACCTTAGGACCACGTCTAAGTTCCATCCAGGAGTTGCCAAACGACGTTCCTTAGAGGTTTCAAAAGACTTAAGGAGATCTTGTAGGTCTTTATTGTTGGAAAGATCTAAGCCTCTATGCCGAAAGACCGAAGCCAACATGCTCCTGTAGCCCTTGATCGTGGTAGCTGAAAGGGAGCGAACTTTTCTCAGGTGTAAGAGAAAATCAGCGATTTGGGCTACAGAGGTACTGGACGAGGACACAGATGCTGACTTGCACCAGTCTCGAAAGACTTCCCACTTCGACTGGTATACTCTAATGGTAGAAGCTCTCCTCGCTCTTGCAATCGCACTGGCTGCCTCCTTCGAAAAGCCTCGAGCTCTCGAAAGTCTTTCGATAGTCTGAAGGCAGTCAGACGAAGAGCGGGGAGGCTTTGGTGTACATTCTTTACGTGGGGCTGACGTAACAGATCTACCCTTAGAGGAAGACTCCTTGGAAAGTCTACCAGCCATCGAAGTACCTCGGTGAACCATTCTCTCGCGGGCCAGAGGGGAGCAACCAACGTCAACCTTGTCCCTTCGTGAGAGGCGAACTTCTGCAGTACCTTGTTGACAATCTTGAATGGTGGGAATGCATATAGGTCCAGATGAGACCAATCTAGAAGAAATGCGTCTATGTGCATTGCTGCTGGGTCTGGGACTGGAGAGCAATAGATTGGAAGTCTCTTGGTCATCGAGGTTGCAAAGAGGTCTATGGTGGGTTGACCCCAAGTCGCCCAAAGACTCTTGCACACGTCCTTGTGGAGGGTCCATTCCGTAGGAATTACCTGACCCCTCCGACTGAGGCAGTCTGCTAAGACGTTCAAGTCGCCCTGGATAAACCTCGTTAACAGGGAGATGCCTCGATCTCTTGACCAAATGAGCAGGTCCCTTGCGATCTCGTACAGCATCAGGGAGTGGGTGCCTCCTTGCTTGGAAATGTATGCCAAGGCTGTGGTATTGTCGGAGTTGATCTCTACCACTTTGTTTAGAAGGAGACTCTCGAATTTCATCAAGGCCAGGTGGACTGCCAAAAGCTCCTTGCCGTTGATGTGCATGCTCCTCTGACTTGAGGTCCACAGACCTGAGCATTCCCGACCGTCCAGGGTCGCACCCCAACCCATATCCGACGCGTCTGAGAATAGTACGTGGTTTGGGTTCTGAACTGCTAGGGAAAGTCCCTCTCTCAGGCTGATATTGTCGTTCCACCAATTCAGGCATGCCTTTACTGGTTCGGAGACCGGGATTGAGACCGTCTCTAATGTCTTGTCCTTTTTCCAGTGAAAGGCTAGATGGAACTGGAGAGGTCGAAGGTGTAGCCTTCCTAGCGAGACAAACTGCTCCAGGGATGATAGAGTTCCTACTAGACTCATCCAATTCCTGACTGAGCACCGTTCTCTCTTCAACATCAGTTGGACTTTGAGCAGGGCTTGCTCTATTCGGGTGGCAGACGGAAAAGCCCGAAAAACTGGACTGCGAATCTCCATCCCTAAATACAGTATAGTTTGGGATGGAATCAGCTGGGACTTTTCGAGGTTGACCAAAAGTCCCAATTCCTTGGTCAGATCCAATGTCCAATGAAGATCCTGCAGACAGCGATGACTGGACGAGGCTCTGAGAAGCCAGTCGTCCAAGTAAAGGGAGGCTCGGATTCCCGATAAATGGAGGAATTTTGCAACATTCCTCATAAGCCTCGTAAACACGAGAGGAGCAGGACTTAGACCAAAGCACAGGGCCCGAAACTGGTATACCACATTGTTGAAAACAAACCTCAGAAACGGTTGGGAATCTGGGTGTATGGGGATGTGGAAGTACGCGTCTCTTAGGTCGAGAGAGACCATCCAGTCTCCCTTTCTGACCGCTGCTAAGACTGATTTCGTGGTCTCCATGGTGAACTTTGTCTTCGTAACAAAGACGTTGAGTGCACTGACGTCTAGCACCGGTCTCCAACCTCCTGTCTTCTTCGGTACTAGGAAGAGACGGTTGTAAAACCCCGGTGATTGAAGGTCCGAGACTTTCACCACCGCTCCCTTCTCTAGCAATAGAGACACTTCTAGGTTTAGGGCTTGTCTCTTTGACTCCTCTCGGTACCTGGGAGAGAGGTCGATGGGGGAAGTCGCTAGAGGAGGTTTGCGTACAAATGGAATTTTGTACCCCTCTCTGAGCAACCTCACAGATTGTTGGTTTGCGCCCCTCTTCTCCCAGGCCTGCCAGAAGTTCTTCAATCTGGCTCCTACTGCTGTCTGAGGCTGTGGGCAGTCAGACTCTGCCACGTGAGGACTTGGCTCCTCTCTTCTTTCCTCTCTTTCCCTCGGCACGAGTACTTCCCCTGCTGGGAGCTCTGCCACGAAAGGGCGGAATAAATCTGGATGCCGGAGTGTCTATCCTAGGTCTAGCTGAAAAGGATGTAGAAGGAGTCCCTTTGCGAGCAGAGGACGCCACCAAGTCATGGGTGTCCTTCTGCACGAGTGAAGAAGCTATGTCCTTAACCAATTGTTGCGGGAACAAAAACTTTGATAAGGGAGCAAAGAGCAGTTCAGATCTCTGACAGGGAGTAACTCCTGCCGAAAGAAAAGAGCAAAGGGACTCTCGCTTCTTTAAGACTCCCGACGTAAAAGAGGAGGAGAGCTCATTGGAACCATCACGGATGGCTTTATCCATACAGGACATAATCAGTAAGGAGACATCTCTATCAGCCGATGAGATTTTCCTACTTAAGGCTCCCAAACACCAGTCAAGGAAGTTGAAAACTTCAAAGGCTCTGAAAATGCCTTTCAGCAGATGGTCAAGGTCCGAGGAGGACCAACTAATCTTCGAGCGTCTCATGGCTAGGCGGCGGGGAGAGTCTACAAGGCTTGAGAAGTCACCCTGGGCAGAGGCAGGAACTCCCAAGCCGAGAACTTCTCCCGTGGCATACCAGACGCTCGATCTAGACGAGAGTTTAGACGGAGGGAAGGCAAAGGCCGTCTTCCCCAAACTCCTCTTGGTTTCCAACCAGTCGCCTAAAAGCCGTAAAGCTCTCTTGGAAGAGCGAGAGAGCACAAGTTTTGTAAAGGCTGGCATGTTAGCAGGTAAGCCTAGAGCAAATTCAGACGGTGGCGAACGAGGACCAACAGCGACGAAGTGATCGGGAAACAACTCCTTAAAAATTAACATGACTTTCTTAAAGTCCATAGATGGAGGAACTGTTCTGGGTTCGTCTACATCCGAAGGATGATCATCATGCTGAGGGTCAGCAACGTCCTCATCTGAAGGATCCTCATCTGACAACTGCTGAGTAACAAGCAAAGGGGTTGGCAATGCTTGACACGCAGCGTCCACACGCACTGGTGCATTAGTAGCGGACCAGGACGCAACGTCATGTAACTGCTTAACAGTCTGTGAACTGTCAACAACAACAGGTGCGGGAGGACGCTCGGCGTCCACTCGAGACTGTTTTGACTGCCTAGTCTGAGCAGTCAAAACAACTCTAGACTGCGGTGGTTGACGCTCAGCGTCAAAACAAGTCAACTCCGCTGGTTGGCGAACGTCCTGAACGTTAACAGGAGCATTAGGAAGTGGCCTAACGTCCAAATGCGGCTGAAAGTCAACACGTGACCGCATCGAGTGAGGCTCTACATATCGTGACTGACGTGACTTAGCTACGCTAACGTCAACAGGACGCACAAAGGTTCGTTTGGGCGGCTGAAGGCCAGGATCTCGATGAGATAAACGGCTAGGATCAACGTGAACCTTATCGGCAGAATAGTCTTCCATAAGGGAGGCGAGCTTAGTCTGCATGTCCTGCAGTATAACCCATTTAGGGTCCACGGGAATGGGTGCGGTAAACGACGGGGTTAACGTCTGAGACGGCACAACCTTGCCTACACCAAGACTCTCTGAGCCTGTGTAACGTTGTTGCTTAGGCGGCGAGCAATCATCCGATGACTGCAACGGGTCAGAACTGTCCCAATGACTACATCCAGGACGCTGGACCTGTCCTGAAGGGACCGACTTTCGCTTAAGGGGCCTAGAAACCTTGCTCCACGGTTTCTTATGCGAAAAGCCTTCGGATGACGAGGAGAAAATGGGCTCTCTCGTCTTATGGTAGGGGCGATCTTGGTGAGATACGCCTGATACCATAGAGGGAACATCTGTTCGCTGATCAAGGCCTCTCGAACCCATAAGTCGTACGACATTACTTCTCCCCTGGGCTTGGGAGCTTGCAAGAGGTCTCGGACTAGGTGAACGAGAGGCACGAACAGACGAACCCTCGGTCGCAACACTGTTCACAACACTTTGCGCACTAATCACTTTCCCACTATTTTCCGCTGTGGCACTCTGACACTTAAGCTCTTTAACGTCAGCCATGAGTTGATTACGATCAGTTGCTAACGCTTCAACTCTTTCACCCAAGGCATGAATAGCACGTAACATGTCTTGCATAGATGGTTCCTGAGTGCCAGAAGGGGGGTTAGGTACAACCACTACAGGGGAAGGATTAGGGTCAGGGGCATGTGGAGAGGAAAAATCTACTGACCTAGAGGAACTCCTCCTTACCCTATCTCTCTCTAGCCTACGAGAATACTTATCGTATTCGAGCCAATCGAATTCCGAAAGGCCCACACATTCCTCACACCGATCTCCTAATTGACAGGTTTTACCCCGACAATTAGAACACACAGTATGTGGGTCGAGAGAGGCCTTTGGAAGACGCCTATTACAGTCCCTAGCATTACACTTACGAAATCTAGGGGCTTGTGAAGCGTCAGCCATTTTGAATTAGTCAAAGAAAGTCCAAAAAAACAATCCAAGTCATCAACAATTAAATCTGTCCAATAAAGAGTTCAAGAGTTTAAGTTGAGGAAAAACACCTGCACTGCGAAAGCTCAAACCAAAATGAAGTACTTCACCAAATATGTTGAGAAAACTCCAGGTTATACAGCGAGTATTGATACGTCTTGTCGTCAAGGTCGACAGAGAAGAATTGAAGGCTTGTTTACATGCATGTGTGGTATCTGGCCGATAGTTGGCGCTGGTGGGCACACCCGCAACCTTCATAGCGATCGCTCGCGAGTTTTTGTGTGTGTTTTCTGTCGAGCCGCTGAGCAGCAGCTATTATATATTCACCGGCTAAGTTAAATATTTAAAAAATAACAGATTAAGGTATTTTTAGGGGGGGGGGGGCACTTGAGGGCTATAAAATCAATGTAAAAAATAAATATGACATATTCGTAGATAATTTGTATTTTTCCTAACGATACAAACCTTAGCTATTTATTTAGGAGTACAGTATTACTTTCTGCAAACCTTGAATGACGAGCCATTAAAATTTAGCGAGGGTTAACTACCCTTACCGCTAGTTAGCTGGGGTAGCTTTCTACCAATCCCCTCACGCAACGGTGATTTAGCTCACTTTGCTTGGAGGTAGGACTTCAAGGGGGATAGGGCTGGCGGGCAAGTTTGTATGAATAGCTAAGGTTTGTATCGTTAGGAAAAATATAAAAAATTTGGAAATAATTTGAATTTTTCCTAACATACAAACCTGAAGCTATCTATTAGGGTGTTACTTTCGGCAACGCTGAAAACCAGCCAAGAAAATTTTATTGAGGGATAATTACCCCATCCGCTAGTTAGCGGGAGGGAGTTGAGGTAGACTAGCTACCCCGCTCACTCACACCTGTCGGTTGAGAAACCACTTTTGCTTTCTGGCAGGACTTCAAGGGGGACAGGGTGGCGGGCCAATTTGTATAAACAGCTTCAGGTTTGTATGTTAGGAAAAATACAAATTATTTCCAAATTTGCTATTTGTTCCGACACAGATACAAACCTTCGCTATTTATTAGGGTGACTTACTCTTAGGAGGAAGGAAGTCCTTACCAGCTGGCCTTGGTCATGACCCGGGGTCCTCTCTATTTCGATCTGTGATCGATAGTAGAGGGAACCCTACCCTCGCTACAATCAAAGTAGTTACAAGGTAACTAACTGATAACGGCCTGCAGAAGCTTATGTGAGAGAGACTCGTGGCTTGTCTTCACGTAAGAACTCGAGGATTCTATGACATATCCAATACCCTTCCTCAGGAGGTATTGGTGAAGTATTCATTCATACCCAGGATACACAAGGGAAATGATTCTTACCTTCAGAGAGGTGAGGTCAGCTATGCTTCGGTCTTGCGGAGCTATTTCCCCAGAGGGGGGGAGAAAAAGAAAGAAAGAAGTGAGCCAGACATTCTTTTCATTCACCCTAGACTAACCCGGGTAACATCAGCCCTCAACCCTCTGCTACTTGTCCATCAAGGAGCCTGAGGCATTAGATCACTTGTTGTGCGGCCACCACAGGACCAATGGAGAAGGTTTCCATGCTCCTGTGGGTTACATCTTTCAGGTAGTGGGCTGTGAAGGTCGTCTGACGCTCCCACACGCCCATTTGCAATACCTGTGCCACAGAAAAATTTTTCTTGAACGCCAAAGACGTTGCAATGCCTCTGACGTCATGAGCTCTGAGTCGGTTGGACAGAGGAGGATCTGGATATAGAGCGTATTCGATTACTTTCCTTATCCAGGAGGAAATAGTATTCCTCGTGACACTCCTCTTGACCTTCCCCATGCTGACAAAAAGTGCTCGTACACGGGGGCGAGCTTTTGCTGTTCTCTTTAAGTAACACCTCAGACTCCTCACTGGTCATAGTAACAGTTGGACTGGATCTTCCGTTACAGAACGAAGACCCTCTATCCGAAATGGGCCGAACCTGGAGTCCGGCACACCTGGATTTTGAGTCTTGGCTACAAACTCAGGGATGAAGTTGAGGATTACTTCCCCCCATCTCCTAGTGTGGGAGACATCAGCAGATAGACCATGAAGTTCGCTGACTCTTTTGGCCGAAGCCAAAGCGAGCAGGAACACCTTCTTCCACGTGAGGTGGCGATCTGAGGCCTGGCGTAGTGGTTCATAGGGGCAGCCCTTCAGAGACCTGAGGACCCAAACCACGTTCCAAGGGGGAAGTCGTAGCTCTGCCTGGGGGCAAATAATCTCGTAACTGCGTATGAGCAAAGAAAGTTCCAACGAGGAGGAAATATCGACTCCTTTCAGTCTAAAGGCGAGACTCAAGGCTGAGCGGTCGCCTTTGACTGCCGAGACTGAGAGAAGCTTTTCTTCCCAAAGGTATACAAGAAACTCCGCTATGGTTGGAATAGAGGCATCGAGGGGAGAGATACCCCTTCCACGACACCAACCACAAAAAACTGACCACTTTGCCTGGTAGACTGCCTCTGTGGATCTCCTGAGGTGTCCAGCCATTCTTTTCGCAACCGGTTGCGAAAAGCTTCTCTGTGTGAGGAGGTGCTGTATAGTCTCCAGGTGTAAAGTCGAAGCGAGGCTACGGCTCTGTGAAAGATGTTGGCATGTGGTTGTTTGAGGAGGTCGTGTTGTGGAGGAAGCTCCCTCGGGATCTCCGTGAGGAGATGCAGAAGATCCGGGAACCATTCTGTGTAATGCAATGGCGTAGCTATGAGGGTCATTTGCAAATTGTTGCTTGCTCGTACCTGGTTGAGGACTTTTCTCATCAGACAGAACGGGGGAAACGCGTAAGAGTCCAGGTTTATCCACCGTTGTTGAAAAGCAACTTGCCAAAGAACTTGGGGATCCGGGACTGGGGAGCAGTACAACGGGAGCCTGAAATTCAGGGTCAGTGCGAACAGATCCACCGTCGGGGAACCCCACAAAGTCAGGACTTTGTTGGCTATCAGAGGATTCAAAGACCACTCGGTGCCAACTATCTGAGTTGCTCTGCTCAGCTTGTCTGCTAGCACATTCCGCTTGCCCAGAATGAAGCGGGCTGATAGAGTCACCGAGTTGTCTTCTGCCCATCTGAGTATCTCTACTGCAAGATGGCACAGCTGCTGCAAAAAGGTACCGCCCTATTTGCTTAGATAAGCTACTACCGTGGTGTCGTCGCTCATCAGCACCACGGAGTGCCCCACCAGGACCTTGTGGAACTCTTAAAGGGCCAGAAAGGCTGCCTTCATCTCTAAGAGATTTATGTGCTGGTACCTTTCTGTTTCGGACCATTGGCTGGAAATGTAATGGTGCAGCACGTGAGGCATCAATTCCGGGGGAGAGATGAGAAGATCGACCCCTTTGCAGAAGTTCTGCTCCGCCAGCCACCACCTGAGGTCCGACTGTTCCTCTAGCCCTATGCGGACTAGGTGATCGTGCTGCTTCCATTGGGATTTTAGTCGCCACTGGAGGGATCTCATCCTGAGGCGACTGTTGGGGACCAGTCGGGTCAGGAAGAGAGGTGACCGAGAGGGTGAAGCCAATCCTGCGCTGGGAGCTCTTCCCGACTGAGGAAGACCTGTGCTATCTCCCTCAGTCTCTGGATCCTTTCGTCTGATGGAAACGCTTTGTACCTTAGGGTGTCTAATCGCATGCCTAGGTATACCAGTTCTTGAGAGGGGAGCAGTTGCGACTTCTCGAGGTTTACCACAATCCCCAGATCCTGCCAAAACCTAAGAAGCTCGTCTCGGTGGCGGAGAAGGGCCGCCTCCGAGTCTGCCAGAATCAGCCAGTCGTCCAAGTATCTTAGGAGACGGATGCCGACTCTGTGAGCCCAAGATGATACTAGGGCGAAAACTCTCGTGAATACTTGGGATGCTGTGGAAAGACCGAAACACAGCACCCTGAACTGGTAATGCTTCCGATTGAACATGAATCTCAGATACTTCCTAGAAGACGGATGAATTGGGATCTGGAAGTATGTGTCCTTCAGATCTACAGTGCACATAAAGTCCAGAGGTCTTATCGCTTGTCTGACTGTGTCGGTCGTCTCCATCCTGAAAGGTGTCTGTTCGACAAACCTGTTCAGGGCCGAGAGGTCGATGACTGGTCTCCAGCCTCCAGACGCCTTTTTCACAAGAAAGAGTCAACTGTAGAAGCCTGGGGACCCGTCGAGGACCTCCTGGAGAGCGTCCTTCTCCAACATGGACTGGACTTCTGCCCTGAGGGCAAACTCCTGTGCGGATCCCTTCGTACAGGAGTTCAATGGAATCGGCACTCGAGTCAGTGGAGGGAGAGAGAGCGTGAACAGGATACGATATCCTGAACGAATCACCTCGACCGTCCAGGGTTCAGCCCCGTGGTAAAGCCACCTCTGCCAGCGGCTTTGCAGGCATCCCTCCCACAGGTGGGCAAATAGGAGGATTGCCTGTCTTATTGGGACCGGCCTTGGCCAGATCCCTTCTTACCCTTTCCCCCAAGGAAGGACTTTTTGCTGTGAAGGGCCTGCTTTGCACCCTTTTTACCCTGCTGTTTTGGGTCTCTAGCCCTTTTCGGCTGCGGGTTCTGCTTTGCTTTCCTCTGAAACACATACGGAGGAGGAGGTAAGAGCTTGGAGGACGAGTTGGAGCAGAGAGAAGAGGTGGAACCAGTTGCCTGAGACACAGCCTTCTGTTTGGCAATCTTCAACCCCTTTGACCAGGGCAAAGCTGCACTGGTCCTATGAGGTTTCTGAGTGCCATAGAACTGGTCAAGAACCATTTCTTTTCCATCTAGAGGGGCTGCCGATGGATCTGGAAGTCCATTGATGGAACGGATGCAGGCTAGAACCTGCCAGAAGGCATGTTCCGACTCCTTCCTCTCATCCTCTGTAAACTTAGGGCTAGCGGCTGCTGGCAGAGCGTCGTCCCCGAGATCGCTCTGCCCTTCCACGTCCAAGCTCTAATCCATAGGAGCCCGGCGTGGGTCGAAGTCGTCAACTGTATCGACTGGGGATAGGAAGACTACCGGGGAGGTGCTTGCTTCCGGCTGTCTGGGAGGCAGTGAGGAAGAAAGCCTGGCCGAGAATTTAGGAATGGTGAACAAATCCGTCAGTTCCCTCCTACGAGGCCAGAGATCCTCTGTCCCCAAGGGCCTAGAGGATTCCGTCGGCTTACGGGTGGAAAGTAAGTCCATTGCCGTACGGGATGAATCCCGTCCGGTCGCATGTCGTGCCTCATTAGACACTATCTCAACCGGTAAAGAAGGGAGGGAGTCTCCATAGTAAGTAACCCTATCCTCCTTGGGGGCTGAAGGACAAATCATTTTCCATTCCCCCTTTGGCCTGGCCTGTGGTGTCTTTAACTGCTTGAACTGCAAGGGACTACCCTGAGGTTCATGCCTAATCTCCTCCAGAGGTCTTTTGCAAGGGGATGATCGTCTCCCCTTGCCTGAGGGGCCCGCCTGTGCGAGAACTTCCGACCTCCTCCTAGGATCGGAGGGAGGAAAGGACCCCGGGAAGAGAGGAGATGACAAGGGAATCCTAGGTATATCACCTAAGGTCTGGGAGCGGGATACGACTCTCTTCATGGCTTGGCACATTACAGTACATTAAACAAGTTGCTAAGCCACGGGGGGTCACGGGCTCCTGTGGGACTAGGGGGAAGGTCCTTAGGAAAGGACTGCTCCTTGGGTTTAGGAAACTGGGCAGGTTCCCTAACCCTCTTGTCCGATGGAGGCTTCCCTACAGGCAAGATAGGCACAGGCCTACCCTTAGGGATAGGATCTGAGCTTGGTCGCACAGGCGACCGTTGTCTCTGTTGAGGCAAAAGGGGCTCGAGAGACTGATTGTGAGCGCCAAGATGATCGTGCGCTTTTGCGCCAAGATGATCGTGCGCTTTTGCGCCAAGATGATCGTGCGCTTTTGCGCCAAGATGATCGTGCGCTTTTGCGCCAAGATGATCGTGCGCTTTTGCGCCAAACTGTTGGTAGGCGGAAGAGGGCTCGCGCGCCTCTCCCGATTGTGCGCACCTTTATCGCGTTCCTGGAGAACATGAGGTTGTTTGCGCACCTGGCGCGCATAAGGTTGCTCGCGCACATGGCGCGCAGTGTGTTGTTCGCATGCATTGTACGCAACAGGATGTTTGCGTGCATGGTGCGCAACAGGATGTTCGCGCGCATGGCAAGCAATAGGCTGTTCGTGCATATGGAGCGCCATAGGATGAACCTGCGCGCCATGATCGCCCTTTTGTTTGCGTGCGCCAAGTCGGTCGTGCACGCCGATTCCGCCGTGCGCGCCAACCTGATCGTAAGCGCGAGAGCTCTCAGGTTGTTGAGAGAACTCACTGCTACGCTCACCCAAAGGTTCACAATAGTTTGTGTTGTGAGAGCGCGAACGATCAACACGACGAGAATTTAAAAACTCTCTGTCATAATAAGAATGACTCTGATCACAAGAACCCGAAAGTTCAGCGTGAACTGTGTTGCGCGAACTCAAAGGAGCAACGTAATGAGAAACCGGAGTTTTCTGTCACGAAACATCGAAGTGTTAGCGCGACTAGAGCTACAAGAGCCCAAGGGTTCAGCGTAACTCAGGTTACGAGACACCGAAGGATCAGCGTAACGAGGAATCGAGATTCCTCTGTCACGAGATCCCGAAGGATTAGCATGACTGGCGATACGAGAACCCAGAGGTTCAACGTCACCGTCGTTACGAGAGCCCGAAGGTTCAGCCGTCATCCTCGTCTATCCCCCAAGGTTGACCTGGAGTCACTAGCCCTGCGCTACTGCTCGAACGTACCCCGGAAGGGCCTGATCGAGGATTAGCTTCGGGCAGAGATTTGGGCGTAGAGGAAGCAGAAGCCCGCGATTTCTTCGCTTTCGAGGAAGACCCCGAAAGTGAAGATTCGTGTTTAGACTTCTTCTTCTTCTTCTTACGCGCAAACCTCTCCCACTGGGAGGCAGGCCACTCCATACACTCGGAACAGGTGTTGTCCCGTGAACACTGAGTTCCCCGGTAAAAGATGTGGGTCTATTATTATTATTAAAAGAAGGAGTTTTACCAGCCCAATTATAAGATTATCAAAATTCAATTGATAAGGAAAAAAATAAATAAATGAAAAAAAATTATAAACAGTATATGTACTGTATATACAGTATATACTTATAATCTTTAAATATTCTAAATATGGGTGAATAGAAGGATGAATAGATAGATATATATATAATATATATATATATATATATATAATATATATATATATATATATATATATATATATATATATATATATATATATATATATATGAAATCCGAGTGATAAAAATAATTAACTATATATTAAATCGATGTGATTTAAAATGAATTAGTAAAAAATCTTAGGTAAAAATTTAGATTCTATCAATAATATGTGAATTCCTTAAAAAGGTTAAAATTATAGAAACAGAAAAATTACTTGATTCAGTTAAAATGTCAGAAAAAAGTTTTCTGACCAAAACATATCTCTCTCTCTCGCTGAAAAACTTTACAAACCAAAAATATATGCTTAATAGATTAAAAAGTATCACACTCACTGCACATTGGAACAGTGCCGTGAGGTGTACTCATTAAAAATTCATAGGTCAATCTCGAGTGCCCAATTCGTAATCTGGTTAAAATTATTTCTGTTCTTTTGTTCTTTTGTGTCGAGGAATCCCAGGAGCAACCTTCGGTTTAATTTGCCTTAATTTATTATTTTATGGCACATTATTCCAAATATTTTGCCATTTTTCCAATATGAAATGCCTTAATAATGTAATCAAATCTCCAACTGGGAGGTCAATGTTTTGTTGTGGTAATTTAATGGCTTCTTTAGCAGCAGCCTCCGCCTTTTCATTACCAACAACTCCAACATGAGCCGGTATCCAGCATAACTGTCTCCAAGGACGACATGAAGGTGCCGCAGCGGCGGCGCTCAATTCCAGGATATGTCCGCATAGCGGGACAAAAACCATACACACACCGACACACACAAAAGAAAAAGGAAAAGCAATAAAGCCAAGGCAGGTTGTTAACGGGAGAGAGAGACGGCACGTCTACACTCTACCGAGCCAAAAGTAAAAGTGGTTTCTCAACCGACAGGTGTCAGTGAGCGGGGTAGCTAGTCTACCCCAACCCCCTCCTGCTAACTAGCGGATGGGGTAATTATCCCTCACTTAAATACTCTTGGCTGGTTTTCAGCATTGCCGAAAGCAATACCCTAATAAATAGCGAAGGTTTGTATCTGTGTCGGAACAAACAAATTATCAACGAATTTGTCATTTGTTCCGTAACTGGAATACAAACCTACGCTATTTATTTAGGGGTGACTCACCCATTAGGAAATATGGACAATCCAGCCAATCTGGCTTTACCCGGGGCTCCTTATCTGAATATGTTAGTACTCAAAATAAGGAGTCCCTGCGCCTCGCTAAAACCTTGTTACGCTAGGTCCGCGACCTACGCAAGCTGTGTGTTGAGATATTTAGAAGTGTGACTGTCTAGGTAAAGTTATTCTGAGTGTAGGAAAAACTGTTGTAACCAAGAATTTCCCAATACCACCTCGCCTGGGTATGGGGACGCCACAGTATTAGCTTAATACTAGGTACACAAGGGAGCATGGTTTACCTGCAGTGGTTTGAGGTCAGCTTATGCAGAGAACCTAGGATGCTACTTTCCCCAAAAGAGGGGAGGATGAAGAAAAGAATAAGAGCCAGTCAAATCTTTTCATTCACGTAGACTAAAACCGGTAACAGTGCCCTTAACCTTCTGCTATTTCTCCAATAAGGAGCTTGAGATATACAACCAGCTGTTGTGCAGCCACCACAGGACCAATGGAGATCGTATCGAGTTCCTGTGGGTCACGTCTTGCAGGAGAAAGGTTGTGAAAGTCACCTGGAGCATTCACACCCTTGCTTGTAAAACCTGCGTCACAGAGTAATTTGCTTAGAAGGGCCAGGGGCATAGCTATGACCCTGACCTTGTGAGTCGAAGTGTTGGATGAGGATCTGGATTCAGGGCATAACTGATGACTCTGTGAATCCAGCAGAGATGATGTTTTGGTGATCCTCCTCTTGTCTCTACACTGTCTTCTAAACCAAGTGAAAATTTGTTGCCTGGTGAAGTGGAACGTAAGGAGGTCTCCTTAGAGACCGGAGAACTGGAACCATGTTCCGAGAGGAAGGTCTCAATTCCGACTGGGAAAAGGCAAGTTGTAAGTCCGCATGAGTTAGGAAAGATCTAGCGATGAGGGGATGTCCCTTCCTTTTAGTTTGAAGACGAGGCTCAAGGTTGAGAGATCGTCTTTACCTGCTGAAACTGAAAAGGGGAGTCTTTTCCTCTTGTATAAACTCGAGGATTCCGCTGTTGCTGGAATAGAGATATCGAGTGGAGAGATACGCTTTCCCATGACACCAACCACAGAAGACGTTATACTTTTCCTGGTAGACTCATGCAGAGGAATTCCTCAGATATCTAGACAACCTCTTCGCAGCTTACTGCGAAAAGCCTCTGTGACAGAGGAGGTACTGGGTAGTCTCCAGGCGTACAATCATAGCAAAGCTATAGCTTGTGGTAGATGTCGAAATGTGGTTGTCTGTGACGAGGAGAGGGTTCTCTTGGAGGCTTTATCTGGAGCTGCAGAAGGTTTGGAAACCGTTCTGCGTAATGCCATAGCAGAGCTATGAGAGAGCCCTTGAGAGGCTGAACGATGTTCCGGACCCTTCTTAGTAGGCAGAACGACGAAAAGGCATAAGCGTCAAGGCAGTCCCACGGATAATGAACTTTTTCCTTGAATGTTGCCACTGGACCTGGCACTGGAGATCAATAAACCAGAAGTCTGTGGTTCAGAGCCATAGCAAACAGGTTGATCACTGGAGAACCACTCCAGTCAGAATCTTCGTCGCTATCTGAAGACACTAAGAGCATTCGGCCCCAACAATTTGGATCCTCTTGCTCAATTTGTCCGTCACTAATATACATTTTTCCTGAGAGACAGATAGCCTCTGCCCACTCAAGGGTTTTACTAAATGGCACACCTGGTGGCAGGATTGAAAACTAAAATCATGATTTTTTTTTTAAATAAAAAAAAATTTACGTTTGATTTAAATCAGATTATTTCTTATTTCAATCAATTTTCTCGATTTGATAATATATATTTGCTGCTGCTGCTTATTTGTTTCAGTCTTATGAGAGTATTTTCTGCTATTGAACTTGATCTATGTTAAATGACATCATAGTTTAATATACACTACTGAAGATGAGTTTTCCTTTTAAAGCAGACTAATGATTCAATTGGAGCTGACAAGTTAAAGTAACTAGTGCATAAATACACAAAAATAAGCAAAGCTACAATAAAACAAAAATACCAATATACACAGTAACGAAATAAAACTAAAAACATATCAAGGACTTTCCCATGCGCATACTGTACTATAAAAAAACAAATGAATTCCTATTAATGCTGTTAAACAAATCAAGACCTTTATAATTGTATAATTTCAACAACTTCAATTCTTAAGAACATCAAGAGTACTCAAAATGTCATAGCTATTAAATGACAAATTCAAAGATAATTTGTATTTTTCCTAACCATACAAACCTTAGCTATTTACAAAGGGTTTACTTTTAGCGCAGCTGAAATGACGAGCCAATAGTTTTAACGAGGGTTAATTACCCCCGCGCTAGTTAGCGGGGGGTGGGGAAGGGTAGCTTGCTACCCCTCCCCCCTCCACACACCGGTGACTTGCTTCACTTCACTTAGAGGTAGGACTTGACTTGGGGGTCAGGGATGGCGGGCACATATGTGTAAATAGCTAAGGTTTGTATGGTTAGGAAAAATACAAATTATCTTCGAATTTGTCATTTGTTCCGTAACCGAAATACAAACCACGCTATTTACAAAGGGTGACTTACCCCTTAGGAAGGGTGGAAAGTCCCCAGCCTTACTGACTTCGGCTTGCCCGGGGGCTCGATCCCTCAGTGAGCAGCACTAGAGAGAGGGAGCCCCTGTACCTCACAAGTTCCTAGCATCGCTAGGAACGAGTGGCCTACATAAGCAGTGTGAGGAGGAGAGTGTGACTCGTCCTATGAAGTTGACCTTGAGACCTTCAGATAGGAATTCTAGGATAGGACGTTCCCCATACCACCTCGTCAGGGTACGGGAGACGCAACAGTATTAAGCTTAATACTAGGAGCACAAAGAAGCATGGGTTACCTGCAGAGGTCGAGGTCAGCTATGCGAGGACCAGGATGCTGCTTCCCAAGAGAGGGGAGAATGAAGAAAGAAGTAAGGGTCAGACATACTCTTTCATTCACGCAGACTAAGACCGGGTAACAACGCCCTCAACCTACTGCTACTTGTCCAAAAAGGAGCCTGAGGTTAGACCAGCTGTTGTGCAGCCACCACAGGACCGATAGAAAACGTATCGAGGCTCCTGTGGGTCACGTCTTGCAGGTAGTGGGCTGTGAAGGTCGTTTGACGCTTCCAGACCCCAGCTTGAAGTACCTGCGTCACAGAGAAGTTTCTCTTGAAGGCCAGGGATGTAGCAATACCCCTGACATCGTGGGCCCGAGGGCGACGTGACGGAGGAGGGTCAGGATTCAGGGCATGGTAGATAACCCTTCGAATCCAAGCTGAGATGGTGTTCCTGGTGACCCTCCTCTTTGTCCTGCCTGTGCTCACAAACAAAGCTCGCACATGAGGACGGACTGCAGCCGTTCTCTTCAAGTAGTGCCTCAGACACCTCACTGGACATAGTAGCAGCTGGTCTGGGTCGTTTGTTACAGAACGGAGACTCGCGATCCTGAAAGAGTCGAACCGAGGATCCGGCACTCCAGGATTCTGAGTCTTGGCCACAAACTCAGGGACGAACCTAAACGTTACCTCCCCCCATACCCTTGAATGGGCGATGTCGTACGAGAGACCATGAAGTTCACTAACTTGCTTGGCCGAGGCCAAGGCGAGTAGGAAAGCCGTCTTCCAAGACAGGTGGCGATCGGAGGCCTGGCGTAATGGCTCGAAGGGAGGTCTCTTAAGAGACCTGAGGACTCGAACCACGTTCCAAGGAGGGGGTCTCACTTCCGACTGGGGGCAGGTAAGCTCATAGCTACGTATGAGTAAAGAGAGTTCTAGCGATGAAGAAATATCCACGCCCTTCAATCTGAAGGCCAAGCTTAAGGCTGAGCGATAGCCTTTCACTGCCGAGACAGAAAGGCGCATTTCTTCTCGCAGATACACGAGGAAGTCCACTATTGCTGGAATAGTGGCATCGAGTGGAGAGATACCCCTTCCACGACACCAACCACAAAAGACTCTCCACTTTGCTTGGTAGACTCCCTCAGAGGACCCTCGCAGGTGCCGAGACATTCTCTCCGCAACCTGTTGCGAAAAGCCTCTCTCCGCGAGGAGACGCTGGATAGTCTCCAGGCGTGAAGCCGAAGCGAGGCCACGGCCCTGTGAGGGACGCCGGAGTGGGGTTGTCTGAGAAGCTCGTGTCGTGGAGGAAGCTCCCTTGGGAGTTCCGTCAGGAGTTGCAGAAGGTCCGGAAACCATTCCGCGTGATGCCATAGCGGAGCTACTAGTCATGGAACAGTTGACCGATAGTCTGGTCCTGTTGAGCACCCTTCTCATCAGACAGAATGGTGGGAAGGCGTACACGTCGATGTTGTCCCACCGTTGCTGGAAAGCATCTTGCCAGAGTGCCTTGGGGTCCGGGACTGGTGAGCAGTACAGGGGCAGCTTGAAGTTCAAGGCTGTCGCGAACAAGTCCACAGTCGGGGAACCCCACAAAGTCAGGACTTTATTGGCTATCTGAGGATCCAAAGACCACTCGGTACTCACTATCTGCGAAGCCCTGCTCAGACTGTCGGCGAGCACATTCCTCTTGCCAGGAATGAAGCGAGCTGATAGTGTTATCGAGTGGGTTTCGGTCCACCTCAGAGTCTCTACTGCAAGATGGGATAGCTGTTGCGAAAAAGTGCCTCCCTGCTTGTTGATATAAGCCACTACCGTGGTGTTGTCGCTCATCACCACCACGGAGTGACCCGCCAGGGACCGTTGGAACTGCTGAAGAGCCAGAAAGACAACCTTCAATTCTAGCAGGTTGATGTGTAGGCACTTTTCTGATTCTGACCAAAGGCCTGAGGCCCTCTGGTTCAGAACGTGCGCCCCCCACCCTTCTTTTGACGCGTCCGAAAACAGAGTCAATTCCGGGGGGAGGACGAGAAGACTCACTCCCTTCCGCAGGTTCTCGTCGGCCAGCCACCACCACAAGTCCGTCTGTTCCAGAGACCCCATTGGGATCAGAATGTCCGGGGAATCGGATCCTTGATTCCACCGGGACTTGAGCCGCCATTGAAGGGATCTCATCCTGAGGCGGCTGTTTGGAACCAGACGGGCCAGGGAGGATAGGTGGCCTAAGAGACGCAACCACGATTGGGCGGGGAGTTCTTTTCGCCTGAGGAAAGGTTCCGCCACCCTCCTCAGCCTTGCTATCCGGTCGTCTGATGGAAAGGCTTTGTGGAGATTGGTGTCTATTAGCATGCCTAGATAAACCAGTCGTTGGGACGGCTGCAGAGAGGACTTCTCGAGGTTTACCACGATCCCCAGATCCTGGCAAAGATCCAGAAGCCTGTCTCGGTGCCGAAGAAGGGTCGACTCCGAGTCTGCTAGGATCAGCCAATCGTCCAGGTAACGAAGGAGACGAATGCCGTTCCTGTGCGCCCAAGATGAAATCAGGGTGAACACTCTGGTGAACACCTGAGGAGCTGTGGAGAGACCGAAACACAGCACCTTGAACTGGTAGATCTTGTTGTCTAGGCAGAATCTCAGGTACTTCCTGGAAGACGGATGGATTGGGATCTGGAAGTACGCGTCCTTTAGATCCAGTGTACACATGAAGTCTTGTGGTCTCACCGCAAGTCTGACCGTGTCTGCTGTCTCCATGCTGAACCGGGTTTGTTTGACAAACCTGTTCAGAGCTGAGAGATCGATGACAGGTCTCCAGCCTCCAGTAGCCTTCTTTACAAGAAAGAGTCGACTGAAGAAGCCTGGGGAGCCGTCCACGACCTCCTGGAGAGCACCCTTCTCGAGCATGGTCTCGACTTCGGCCTGAAGGGCCAGCCCCTTTGCCGATCCCGTGGCATAGGAGCTCAACGACACTGGATTCACTGTCAGGGGAGGTTGAGATGTCGTGAACGGGACGCAATAACCTTGGCCGATCACTGAGACCGTCCAAGCATCGGCCCCGTGTTGCTGCCACCTGCGGACGCAACGCTGAAGGCATCCCCCCACAGGTGGACATGCAGGGGGACTGCCACCCCTAGGGCTTGCGGCCGCGGCCGCCACCCCTAGGAGGACTTACCGCCCCTCTTGACCTTGGCTGGAAAGGGCTGGGGCTTAGACACCACTCTCTTAGCTGCCGGTGCCTGTTTGGGAGCCTTACGAGGCTGTTGCTGCTGTTGTGGCGGGGCTGGAGGCTTATAGGGCCGAGTTGTAAGGGCCCTGTGGAGGAGGGAGTCCGTGCTGGATTTCCTCCACCTCTCAGCTGTTCGCTCCATGTCCTGAGGCTCAAACAGGCTCTACCCCAGAAGGGAAGCATGTCGGAGCCTACACACATCTACGGCGGGGACCTTCGGATGGAATCTCTCGGACACAGCATCGCGACGCTTCAACACCGAGTTGGCCCACAGGGTGGTAACCTGGTGCGCCAAAAACTCGATGGAGCGGGTGCCCGAGAGCAAGAAGGTCTCTAGGGCCTTCCTATTGGTCTCCGTGGACAAGTCCTCCGATCGCAATAGGATGCCCAGAGATCCTAGCCAGAAGTCCAGCCACGAAGTGGCCTGCATGGCACACTTAGCGACCTTCTCGTGGTTAAGGATCTCTGTCGCCGAGAACGACAACTGCCGGGCAGAGAGTTTCTCAAGGGGAACTCCCTTCGCCAGCTCCTCCACAGAGTGATGGAGAGGAAGAGCGAGGTTGTGCTCACCCAGGATCTCGAAATACCTCCTCTGCTGAAGGTGAGGAGGAGGGATGAGCTTGTTCCCGGCAGTGGAACGACTGGAGGAGGCAAGAAGTGCGAGCTGAGCGTTGGCCCTAGTCCTGGCACTCTTCAGCCCCCGAGACCAGGGCAGAGCTGCACTGGTCTTAGGGGCCTTCCGAACGTCAAACACTTCATCCAGAATCGTGTCTTTGCCTTCACGGGGGGCGATGACTGGATCCGTAAGTCTGTTAAGTTGCCTTATCAGGCTTAGGACCTGCCAGAAGGCATGTTCGGACTCTTGCTGTTCTCCTCCCTGCGGGCTGGCAGCTAAGTCTCCTGCCCCAGGAATCTCTTCCTGGGGTGATATGTGGACATTCCCCTGGGTAGTCGTGGGTTCCTGACGAATCCTTGCAGAGGATTTAGGGACGGTCTTGGAATCCTTGGATTCCCTCCTGGGAGGGATACAGGATCCCAACAACGAGGTTCGAGGGGCCCCTTCCTCACGAGACGATTCTCCTGCCTGAAGCGAAGTCTCCCCCCCTGGTGCCGAGGGGAAGACTACCGCCCCACTGGACTCACCTGAGGACGGAAAGGCCTCGTCCACGGGAGAAGGAGAGAGTACTCGTGCAGGAGAAGGGACCTTCGCGACCGACCTCTTGGGAACCAACTTCGCCCTGGGGGAAGTCACCACGAAGTCCACTCCTCTCTTTCTCTTCAGCGTAGGAGAGACAGCCGATGGTTTGTTACCCTGGCCGGCGAGTGCTGGTTTCATAACCCTCACTAACGCCCGTGCCAGCGGACCAAACCAAGTCTGCTGCTCCAAGGACACAGAGTCCGAAATCCTCGCTAAAGGGAAAGGGATCGGGCGATCCTTTGGAGTGGACACGACGGTACCTGCCTGAAAAGAAGGTGGGGAAGAATGCTGTACCTACCTCTCTTCGTCCTGCACTACCAACCTGTGCTTGGATGGAGGTGATCCCGAGTGCCGTCTAGGAGCACACGTCCCTGCTGCTACCACCGGCTGTGGAATTCGCCGCGAACGATGGTCACGCGAGGGCGAATGGTCGCGCGAAGGCGAATGGTCGCGCGAAGGCGAATGGTCGCGCGGGAGCGCGGGCGAGCGATCGCACGGGCGCGCAGGTGGATGATCGCGCGGGCGCACAGGCGAGCGGTCGCGCGGGCGCGCAGGCGAGCGATCGCGCGGGTGCGCAGGCGAGTGGGCGCAAGGGTGGGCAGGTAAATGAACACGTGTCCGAGGCGATGAACGCAAGCGTTGGCGCGACGGCGAGGGAACGCGCTGCCGCGTAGGTGAGGAAGATCGCTGGCGATGTAGATCCACAGGCGATCGATGACGAGCTGGTGAGTGCAGTCGCTCAAGTTGGCGATGGCGCGATGTGGTATGTCGACGCACTGGTGTGCGATGGTGAGCAGCATGCGCAGGTGAATGACCGCGTAATGGTAAGCGATGGCGAGCAGCATGCGCAGGTGAATGATTGCGTGATGGGGTGCGATGGTGATCAGCATCCGCAGGAGGGCGATCGTTCAGGGGCGAGCGATGAGGAGCAGCATGCGCAGGAGGGCGATCGTGCAGGGGCGAGCGATGGCGAGCAGCATGCGCAGGTGGCCGATCGCGTGATGGGGTGCGATGGTGATCAGCATCCGCAGGAGGGCGATCGTGCAGGGTCGAGCGATGGCGAGCAGCATGCGCAGGAGGGTGATCGTGCAATGGCGAGCGATGGCGAGCAGCATGCGCAGGCGGGCGATCGCGCGATGGCGAGCTAGAAGCTGGCGAAACATGTTCCTTCAGGAGCGTTGGAGAACGTCGGCGCGCTAGCTGTTGCTGTTGAATAGGCGATACAGTACTAAGATCGCCTGTGCGCGCTGGCAAGCAGGTGAACGCTGGCGAGGAGGTAATCGCTGGCGCGTAGGTGATCGCTGGCGAGCTGGAGATCGCTGGCGAGCAGAAGGTCGACGCGTGTCATGTGAGAGGACAGGTGGCGCGGCGCGTTCACGAGCAGGAACTGGGAGATCGCTGGCGCGTTGGCGAACATGTGTTTCTGACACACGCGCAGCACGATGTTGCGTAGCCACAGGACCAGGCAGATGGTGAGCAGGGAGTTCAGCAGGAACTAAAGGGTGGTCAGAGACCGCAGGGCGAAGGTCCTCAAATGAGCGCTGACGCTCGGAAGAGAGCTGACGAGCAGGAGAGCGCTGGCGAGGGGGGCGAACATCAGGAGAGAGCCGACGAGCAGGTGAGCGTCGGCGAGCAGGAGAGGCTTGGCGAGCAGGAGATCGTCGACGAGCAGGAGAGCGCTGGCGAGCAGGAGAGCGCTTGTGCGCTAACACTGCTCGCGTAAGGGAACGATCCCTTAGCCCCGAAGGGACCGATGCCCGTCGGGTGACGAGTTCTCCAGAAGGCGAAGATCTGGCAGGAGATGGTGAGCGGTCTGCAGAGAGGTTCAAGGAGGGCGGAGCTGTAGGTTGAGGCTGACGAGGAGAGTCCCCCCCGGAGGATGAAGACCCAAAAAGGCTCCTCTTAGTCCCCCTGTAAGGGGAAGGGAGGCCCTTGTGGCGTAGAGGACGGTGAGCCTTACGGCGGAGGCAGCCTCGGGGGAGATCGTCGGGACTATCGGTCCTCCGAAGGGGAGTCTCTGTTAAAGCACTTCCCTCAGAAGGAAGCTGAGCAGCAGTCGAGACCGAAGGACTCACTTCCCCCTTCGAAGGATGTACGGAAGGAGGAGGAGAGCCTTTAGCACCATCACACGCAACAGCACCTGCGGCGGAAGGCCCAGCCACTTCGGAGGCCTCTGTGACCACGACGTCGACAATAGACAGAGGGTCTACCTCTGCTACCACCGGCGACTGCTTAACAGCGTCCCCCAACGAGACAAGGTCAATAAGAGCGACCCTGGAGGGCAAGCCCTTAAGCCCTAGGGACGACCAAATCTGTAAAAGATCATCACTGGATAAGGCATTATCAATAACCTCCCCCGGAGGAGGAGGGGGAACCGCCTCGCTATGGGAGGCGACGCCCTCTCCCCCCACCGAAGGTCGGGAAACAGAACAAGGGCCTGCGCTCCCACTCGGCCGACTCTCCTTAGGAGGCGGACGAGGGGGAGCTTCGGAGGAGGTTTGGGCGGCGGAAGAAGAGTCCCGAGAACCTTCCTCCTTCAAGGCTAACCCCGGAGGAGAACGGTCTCTCTTGGACTTCTTCTTACGCCGACGGCCAAACCTCTCCCACTGGGAGGCAGACCACTCCCTGCACTCACGGCACATGTTCTCCTGGTCACACCGTCGGCCCCGACATTGAGGGCAGAGGGTGTGTGGATCCGTATTAACGTCCGACATGAAAGTCCCACAAGGACGGCCGGCAACTCCAGGGCATGTACGCATTGTAAAAAAATAACTGAAGGTCAACTTCCAACCAACACACACGCTGAAAAGAAAAATTGAGTTTTTATGATAAAACAAAGTTTTGTGAATACTTACCTGGCAGTTATATATACATAGCTAATTATCTCTATTTCGGCAGAATTTTTCTAAACTAGGCAACTGCCTTGTGGTGGTTGGGTGGTAACACCAGTTAAAGGGTGGTAGGAGGAATCATTCCCGTTTTCTGTTCTTCAGTTCATCTATGCCCGACCTGTCTCCTGAGGGGAGGTGGGTGGGCCTTCGAATGTATATATAACTGCCAGGTAAGTATTCACAAAACTTTGTTTTATCATAAAAACTCAATTTTTATGAATAGAACTTACCTGGCAGTTACATATACATAGCTGATTAACACACTTGGAGGAGGGTGATAGACAGTAAACATCGTTGGGGAAACAACCAAAAAAGCTGTAGGATAAATAAACACCTTGATTCCTTACCTGCTAAGGTAGCTGACTTCAAAGGTTCCTGCCTCTTGAGTCGCTTTCCCTTAGGAGTGTCAGCCAGGATGTGACCTGTAGTGCTGAAAACACTCAATCGAGTCTGTCAACGGGGTGAGACCAACAATCTGACTAGACTTCAGGACTACCTATTGCCCAAAATAAAAAACCGCAACTTTACCAAACCAACCACCTAACATTTGCAAAGTAGATAAAAATTATCTAACTAGACTGAGGTGACTGTACACAAGTCGAAGTCCTCAGACAACCAATAAAAAATACACCAACCTATGCACAAGTAAACAAAACTAAGGTTGAGGGGAGGTAGTAACTCCTTTGCCTAATACAGAAGCCGTAGCTACGTATGGTCCCAAGGTATAACATTTCTCATAATCCACCCTCACCTCTCTGAGGTAATGAGAGGCGAACACAGAGTTGCTCCTCCAGAATGTCGCATCCATAATTTGACAGAGCGACATGTTCTTGCGGTAAGCAAGCGAGGTCGCAATGGCCCTCACTTCGTGAGCTTGCACTTTTAAACGTCCGAAGTGTTCCTCCTCACACAAGAGATGCGCTTCTCTTATCACTTCCCTCAGGAAAAAGGACAAAGCGTTCTTGGAAAGGGGCTTTTGAGGATCTTTCACAGAACACCACAGGGAGCTAGAAGAGCCTCTCACACTTTTCGTGCGAGACAAGTAGGTCTTGAGGGCTCGTACTGGACAGAGCAGCCTCTCTTGCTCTTGACCCACTAGGTTGGTCAAGTTAGGAACCTCAAAGGTCCTCGGCCAGGGCTTAGAAGGGTTCTCGTTCTTAGCGAGAAAGTCTAATCTCAAGGCACAAACTGCCCCATTCAGATTGAAGCCTACCTGCTTTTCAATTGCATGGACTTCACTAACTCTTTTAGCTGTTGCTAAGGCCAAAAGAAAGAGGGTCTTCTTGGTAACCTCCCTAAGGGGAGCCTGTGAGATGGGCTCAAATCTCTTGGTGCACAGAAATTTAAGAACCACATCAAGGTTCCAAGAAGGGGGCTTTAACTGGGTCTGCTTGGTCGTCTCAAAAGACTTCAAGAGGTCATGTAAATCCCTATAGCGAGACAAGTCCAAGCCTCTATGCCGACAGACGGAAGAGAGCATACTTTTGTACCCCTTGATAGTGGACACAGCTAGCTTAGCGTCCTGCCTGAGGTACAACAAGAAATCCGCAATCTGGCTCACAGAGGTAGTGGATGAGGAAATCTTGTACTTCCTACACCAAGCCCTAAAAGTCTCCCACTTGGACTGGTAGACCCTCTGCGAAGAGACCCTCCTCGCTCTGGCGATAGCTTTCGCAGCTTGCGCTGAAAAGCCTCTCGATCTGACGAGCTTCTCGATAGTCTGAAGGCAGTCAGATTGAGAGCGAGGGGGTTTTGATGATATCTCTCGAAGTGGGGTTGTCTGAGCAGATTTGGACTTGCAGGGAGGCTTCTTGGAAAGTCCATCAACAAGTCCACCACCTCCGTGAACCATTCCCTCATCGGCCAGAACGGAGCTATCAGGATCATCCGTCCCGAATCGAGGAGGGCGAATTTCCTGACTACCAGATTGATGATCTTGAACGGGGGAAAAGCATAAGTGTCCATCCCCGTCCAATCCATCAAAAAGGCGTCTACTGCTATTGCCTCCCTGTCCGGAACTAGGGAGCAATAGATGGGGATCCTCTTGGATAAGTTGGAGGCGAAAAGATCGATGAGGGGTCTCCCCCACAGCCTCCAGAGACTCTGACAGACCTGTTGGTTGAGGGTCCATTCTGTGGGAAGGACCTGCCCTTTCCTGCTGAGCATGTCCGCCCTCACATTCTTCTGTCCCTGAACAAACCTCGTCAGCAGGTTTATCCTGTTCTCCTTCGCCCAAAGAAGGAGCTCTCTTGCTGTCTCGAACAGAGACAGAGAGTGAGTCCCTCCTTGCTTCCTGATGTAAGCAAGAGCTGTGGTGTTGTCTGAGTTGACCTCCACAATCTTCCCAGACACCAATTCCTTGAAGGCCTTTAGCCCCAGAAAAATGGCCATCAGCTCCTTGTTGTTGATGTGCCATCCCAGCTGAATTCCTTCCCAATAGCCTGAGACCTCCTTGCTTCCTAGTGTTGCCCCCCAGCCTGACTCTGATGCATCTGAAAACAACACTAGGTCTGGGTTCTTCTTGTGTAAGGAGATCCCTTCCCCTAACAAGGTTGGGTCCAGCCACCACTTCAGAAGAGTCTTGACTTCTATTGGAATGGGGAAGGAAAAGGAGTCTTCCTGCATCTTTCTGTTCCACGTCTTCGAAAGAAAGTGCTGAAAAGGCCTTAGGTGGAGTCTCCCCAGAGAGAAAAACTGTTCGAGGGAGGATAGAGTCCCCAGCAAACTCATCCACTCCTTCGCTGTGCATCTCTTCTTGTCCAGGAAAGTTCTGACTTTTACGAGACACTTGGTCTGTCTTTCCTGAGAGGGAGAAGCCCGAAAAAGAACTGAATTCAGAACTATCCCCAAATAGAGAATAGTCTGATTTGGTCTGATCTGAGACTTCTCCCTGTTGATGACCAGGCCTAGATCTTGAGTCATCATAAAAGTCTTCCGTAAATCCTCCAGACATTTCTCCCTCGATCGTGAACGAATCAGCCAATCGTCCAGATAGAAGGATATCCTTATCCCCTCCTGATGCAGCCAACCTGACACATTCGCCATTACCCTGGTGAAGACTTGAGGAGCCGTGCTGAGACCGAAGCAAACAGCTCTGAATTGGAAGCACTTGCCCTGCATTACAAATCTCAGGTACTTCCTCGAAGTCGGATGGATGGGGACATGGAAATATGCGTCCTGCAAGTCGAGGGACACCATCCAGTCCCCTGGACGTACTAACGCCAGCACCGACTGAGTAGTCTCCATTGAGAACTTTGTCTTCTCCACAAATACGTTGAGAGCGCTGACATCCAGGACGGGTCTCCATCCGCCCGAGTTCTTGGGGACCAGAAACAGGCGATTGTAAAAGCCTGGGGAGGATAGATCCCGAACCGGTTCTATCGCCCCCTTGTCTAGCATTTGGTCGACAAGGTCTACAAGGGCCTTCTGTTTCCCCGGATCTGAGTACCGGGCTACTAAGGCCAGCGGAGCATCTGCGAGAGGAGGTTTTTTCAGAAAGGGGATCTTGTATCCTTCCTTGATGACTGAGAGGGACCAGGTGTCCGCCCCTCTCCTCTTCCAAGACTGCCAAAAACCTGACAGTCTTGCGCCTACTGTCTGGAGGAGACGAACTTCATTTTCTGGAGCGAGGTCTGAAAGAACCCCTGGTAGATCTTGGTCCTGATTCTTGCCTTCTCCCTCTAAAATCTGGTCTTGAAGTAGTCCTGCCCCGAAAGGGCTGCTGGAATCTCCTTTCCTCCCGTTTCAAAGAAGAAGGAGGGGCTGCCAAGGGCTTACGAGCAGAACGAGATAAAAGGTGGGTGGCTTTTTGGGCCAGAGAAAGCGTAATGTCATTAACCAGGGACTCGGGAAAAAGATGTTGAGAGAGGGGGGCGTAAAGAAGCTCAGACTTTTGTGCATTGGTAACAGACCTAGAAGCAAAAGAGCAAAGCAGAGCTCTCTTCTTTAGGACCCCAGCTGAGAACAGAGCAGCCAACTCATTCGCCCCATCTCTGAGGGCCTTATCCATACAGGACATAATACTGGTAAGGTCCCTAGATCCTTCCATCTGTTCAGTTTTCCTTGCGAGAGTCCCAAGCGACCAGTCTAGGAAAATAAAAACCTCAAAGGCTCTAAAAATACCTTTGACGAGATGATCCAGCTCCGACATCGACCACATGACCTTGGCTGAGTTGAGAGCATGCCTTCTAGCAGAGTCCACTAAACCAGAGAAGTCACCATTGGAGGAGGAAGGCACTCCCAGACCCAAAGGTTCTCCAGTTGCATACCACATACCCGCTCTTGAAGCAAGACGAGCTGGTGGAAACGAGAAGGAAGTCTTAACTGTTTGTCTCCGCTCCATCATCCAGTCATCAATCTTCGTGAGAGCCTTCTTTGCGGAAATAGACAGCTTCATCTTGATGAAGGCTGACTGTTTCTTGGCCTTCTTTCTGTTAAATTGGGACTGAGGAGATTGAGGGGCAGCAGGTTGGAATTCCTCTCCAAAAAGCTCAAGAAGGGAGCGAGAGAGAACTTTGTAATCTCCCACAGCGTCGGCAGGATTATCATCGTCATCAGAAACATCCTCGAGGTCCTGATCCACATCTGCAATATCCTTCGAAAGAGAAGAAGGATCCTTAGAACCCGACAAGGGCAAATCAAAGGCATCATCCTGCAAAAGACGGGTTGCATCCTGGAGTCCCGCGCTAGAAGAATCCTTGGGACGAGAGGCAGTATCGTCCCGAAGAGGCAGGGTGGTATCGCCCTGGGACCGAGAAGGAGAGGCAGAGTCGTTCCGATGTCGAGAGCGAGAGGCGGTATCGTCGTGGCGGCGAGAATGAGAGGCGGTATCGTCGTGGCGTCGTGAACGAGAGGCGGTATCGTCGTGGCGTCGAGAACTAGGGTCGGTATCGTCGTGGCGTCGTGAACGAGAGGAGGTATCGTCGTGGTGAAGCGAACGAGAGGAGGTATCGTCGTGGCGAAGCGAACGAGAGGAGGTATCGTGCTGGTAACGTGAACGGGAGGCGGTATCGTCTTGGCATCGAGAACGAGAAGCAGCATCGTTCGATAAGGTATCGTCCCGGTATCGAGAACGAGAAAACGTATCGCCCTGGTATCGCGAAGAAGTATCGCCTGGCGAAAGCACACATTCCTCATCCTGGCGTAGAGAGGGAGAAGTTTTCTTTAAAGAAGAACTCCGTTCTCTCTTAGAAGCAGACTTCTTAATCGGTAACGAGTCGTCTTTACGTCTGTCAGACTGGGCGTGAGGGCGGCTAAAGGCTTGCACTAAAGTCAAAAGTTGTTCCTGCATGACAGACATAAAGGATTTAGCAACATCAGCTGGGTCTTGCGGCCCCGAAGGGGATGGGCTGACGAATAACACTCGTAGAAGGGGGAGGATCTTCGGCAGTAGGCTTCGCCCTTTTCACAGGCACGGAGTCGAAATCATCCTCCGACGGACAAGGTTCATAACTGCTAGAACCGGGAGAGAAAGAACGAGACCGTTCGTCGCGGTTCCATCTCCTCTTAGTAGGTCTTGAAGCTTCAAACTTCCATTTACGTCTGGACGAATTCGGAGAAGAAAACAACACATCCGACACGTCTTTCCCGTGACGGTCAAGAGCAGCCTGGGAATCGACAACAGGACTGTCTGAGGCGACGGCTGACCGAGGGTACGTACCTCTCACCCCCTTTCGGTCATCGACGTACCTTCTCCCTTGGTCCTGGGAGCTTGGTAGAGGTCTAGGCCTAGGGGTATGACAGATTCGGTCAGTCGCCACCTCCACTGCACTAACACAAGCACTTTCACTTTCCTTACCTTTAAAGGCCTCCAGTTGTTCTTTAATGGCCTTCAACTCGGCCGCCAGGCTAGCGTACCGAGGGTCATCCGTAGATACGGAACCTGTAGGAGGTGCAGGAGTTACTACCTCAAGGGAAGGATCAACTTCCAAAGAGGAATCAATAATAGGATCAATAGATAAATCTACGCTAAGTTCGTCTTCCTTACCACTAACAGACTTAGACTTGAACCTAGAAGCTCTCCTAACTCTATCGAGCTCTAGCTTACGCACATAGCGCTTCATAATTAACCAATCTTTCTCATCCAAAACCTTACATTCCCCGCACCTATTATCAAGGGCACAAACAAAACCCCTACAATTAGAACAAACGGTGTGAGGGTCTACCGCCATTTTCGGTAGTCTCACCTTACATTCCTCATTCGCACAGATACGGTAATGACTCTTTTCACTCATAATGAAAAACAGCAAAAAAGCTAAGAGAAAACAAAATACAACGATCGCCAAAACCCCAAATCAGAGTACTTCACCAAAAAAGCAGACTGGTACACCGAGCAGGGAAAGCGAAGAAAAACTCTTAATGACGGACCAACGTGTTGTCGATCCGGCCGGCAGAGATGAACTGAAGAACAGAAAACGGGAATGATTCCTCCTACCACCCTTTAACGGGTGTTACCACCCAACCACCACAAGGCAGTTGCCTAGTTTAGAAAAATTCTGCCGAAATAGAGATACTGTAATTAGCTACAGTGAACCCTCGTTTATCGCGGTAGATAGGTTCCAGACGCGGGCGCGATAGGTGAAAATCCGCGAAGTAGTGACAGCATATTTACCTATTTATTTAACATGTATATTCGGACTTTTAAAACCTTCCCTTGTACGTAGTACTGTTAACAAACCACCCTTTACACCCTGTAATGTACAGAACACTTAATGCATGTACTACAGCACCCTAAACTAAAACAGGCACAAATATTAAAGGCGATTTTATATCATGTGTTTCCTAAACACCTAAAAAGCACGATAAAAAATGGCAACCAATGTTTTGTTTACGTTCATCTCTGATCATAATGAAGAAACAAACTCATTTAGTGTACACATATATGTACGTATGGTTAGTTTTTGCATCGATTATATTGATTATACAGTACAGTACTGTATGTTGATTTTTTTATTACCAATGTTTTAGTTTACGTATTTTTCTTAGGACTTCCAAATGAAATCTTTTTCTTTATGACGCCGCCTGAAACGACGGCGTGTACGCTCAGTAAACAACCACGCTCAGAACAAACAAGGCATTTAACACGCATGATGATAGTGATAAATAATGATACAGTACATACAGTATTTACAGTACAAAGCATTTACAAAATATGTTACCTTACAAATATAAATTATACAGTACTTGTACGTAGCAAAGCAGGAAAACAATTTGAGAGAGAGAGAGAGAGAGAGAGAGAGAGAGAGAGAGAGAGAGAGAGAGAGAGAGAGAGAGAGAGAGAGAGAGAGAGAGAGAGAGAGAGAGAGATTGTTTTACGTACGTAAATGTAAATTTTAAACAAAAAAAATATGATAGGTTACAACATGTAGACTTTTAAAACCTTCCCTTTAACTTAATGCATACAGTACGTACATTACTAAACTATAAAACAGGTTAAAGTAAAAAATAAAGATTGTTACTGTACTCACCACGAAAGAAGTTCAAGAAAAACTTGAATGACGATGGCGATGAATTTGCTGCACAGTAGAAATGATGATGATGAAGCTGATGATGTGTTCTACTGTGCAGTCAATGATAGTATTTTACGTCTCTTCAGACGGAGGTGTCTTTTCCTGGGACACCTCTTCAACTTCTTCAATTTCTTCCGAAGGCGTACTAGCAGGAGGAACTGGCTCTTTTTTGCGAGGCTGAAAAAACATTGTGATCGGAAGTTGTTGCCGCTGCTTCTCTTTTCGATCCAAGAGCATCCTGTAGGGAGTCGTGATGTCATCGACCTTGTTGCAGAATTGCATCGAGCGAACCATATCCTCGTCCCACTCTTGCAACATTTCTTTCGCCTCCTTCATATGGTTGCAGAACTTGGCGAGCCGTTCTAATGTTAAGCCCGTTTCTTCTACATTTTCTTGGGTCTCTTCCTGGGTACCCTCACTCTCTTCCTCACTTGCCGATTTCGTCAGGTCTTCGAGGTCTGCGTCAGTTAGGGGCTGGGAATGGCAGTCCAACAACTCGTCGACGTCTTCAGTCGTCATGTCGCCAAACCCGTCACCCCCAATTATGGCAGCCAACTGCACAGATTTCCGTATTGCAGAGTGTTGGATTTCCGACGGAGTAAATCCCTTGTCGTCGTAAACAATATCGGGCCACAGCTTCTTCCAGCTCGCATTTACGGTTGCAGGTTTCATCTCTTGAAGTGCCTTTTGAATATTCTGCAGGCACGTGGCTATGGTGTACTGCCGCCAGTACGCCTTCAAGTTGAAGTCTTCATCCTCGTCATCTTGGGCAGCATCCACACACGCAACGAGGTCCGCCAAGGTATTCTTCGTGTAGAGGGCCTTGAACGCCCTGATAACCCCCTGGTCCATTGGTTGAATTAATGACGTGGTGTTGGGTGGCAGGAACTCAACCTGAACGCCCTCACGCGACAGGTCAGTTGCGTGTCCACCAGCGTTATCCATAAGGAGAAGGATCTTGAATGGCAAGCCCTTCTCTAAGAGATATTCATGGACTTGCGGGATGAAACACTGGTGGAACCAGTTGGAGGTCAGCATCTTCGTAATCCATGCTTTTTGATTATGCATCCAGTACACGGGAAGGAGATTCTTATTTTTGTTTTTCAAAGCGCGAGGATTTTTCGACTTATAAATAAGCCCCGGCTTTAACAAAAATCCAGCAGCATTGCCACACATCACGAGGGTAACGCGATCCTTGAATGCCTTAAAGCCAGAGGCTTTGGCTTCCTCTTTGAACAGGAAAGTTCGCGACGGCATTCTCTTCCAAAACAAGCCGGTTTCATCCATATTAAACACTTGTTCCGGCTTGTATCCACCTTCAGCGATAATGTTCTTGAAAGTCTGGTTCACGTAAGTTTCAGCAGCGGCAGTGTCAGCGGAAGCAGACTCCCCATGCAGGGAAACGCTTTTCAGGGCGAAGCGTTTCTGAAACTTCGCGAACCATCCTTTGCTGGCGGAAAAACGTTGTTTCTGACGCTGGGAATCAGTGGAGGTCCCTGGTTGAGGATCATCTACATCATCATCTTCTTCAGCATGGTCGCCATCGTCGTCATGAGGTTCCTTTGCCGCAAAATTCTCATACAAGCTCAAAGCCTTTGTTCGGATGGTGTTCGTATCCAACGCTATGTTCTTCTTCCGACAGTCGGCAATCCACACAGCTAAAGCACCTTCCATGCGTACGATCGTTTTATTACGCGTTGTAACGACTCGCTTCGCTGATCTGCTAAAGGTGATTGCAGCAGTCTTTCTAATGTTCGCCTCGTCCTTCCTGATGTAGCGAACGGTGGATTCGTTGATGCCAAAATGGCGGCCGGCGGCCGCGTAACTTCTACCATCTTTTAACATGTCGAGAAGCGTAACCTTCTCAGCTATCGTCATCATTCTTCGGTGGCGTTTAGGCTCACTACCAGCCTTACTAGAAGCAGAACGCTTGGGAGCCATTGTAACAGAAAGTTCAACAAAAAGTTCAACTTAAAACAGTCGCACACAGCACAGATTAAACTTCACAAAGTTAAGAACGTCTACTCAGCAATACGCGGAAAGAGAAAGTGAACGATGCAGACCCGCGAGAACTGTGATGCTGGAAGTTGAAGATGCGGGCAAAACACCAATCACAGGCTAGATAACAAAACTTGAGTTTTGATTCGTCATCTGTCAGCGCTTGAACCAATCACAACCCGTCTTACAGTACATGGTGCGTTGGTTACTCATAGAAGATGCCCCGCGCATACTGAACGTACGTAGATTAAGTACAAGGGTACCGTAATAATAATAAATAATGATAATAATACTGTACAGTACAGTAATAATAATAATAATAATGATTAATAATAATAACAATAATAATTTTATTAACAACAACAACAATAATAATAATAATAACAATAATAATAAAAATTTACGTACGTACGCTATTTTACGCCTCTCTCTCTCTCTCTCTCTCTCTCTCTCTCTCTCTCTCTCTCTCTCTCTCTCGTACGCTTACAGTACTTATTCGAAATGTGATTTTTGCAACAAAGAATATTATTGGATGCAGTACTGTACTACGTACGTATACATACAAAAGATTCATGGAAAAGAAGCACATCCATTACAGTACACACCATTCTAATATGGTATGACTGCATCTGATTTGCGTATCATGTTCGATTTAATTTTACTACGTACTGAATTATCGTATGATCACATTCTCTTTTCGTGTTTTATTTCTTTCTGTGCTGAATTATATATCATATGTAATGCAATGAACAATCAGTAAGAGCAGATATTACTAATTACAGTATTAATGGAATTACAGGTAACAAAATATCGTATTTGGTTATCTTCAGATTTCGCGGTATTTTCGAATTTTCCGGAAAATCCGCGATATGTATATATATATGGGTTATGGGAAAACCCCGCGAAGTGGTGAATCCGCGATTGTCGAACCGCGAAGTAGCGAGGGTTCACTGTATGTATATATAACTGCCAGGTAAGTTCTATTCATAAAAAGCAGAAAATTAAAGGCTGTCACGAAGGCGATGAGCAGACACGTCTGATTACCGCCGAGCCAAAAGTGAAGTGAAGCTAGTCACCGGTGTGTGGAGGGGGGAGGGGTAGCAAGCTACCCTTCCCCACCTCCCGCTAACTAGCGCGGGGGTAATTAACCCTCGTTAAAACTATTGGCTCGTCATTTCAGCTGCGCTAAAAGTAAACCCTTTGTAAATAGCGTGGTTTGTATTTCGGTTACGGAACAACTAGAATTTTGTTCATTTGTTGCAATATTTATAAATAGCAACTAGTTTTAAAAGTTTTATTTTTTTCAAGGTAATTTCTGACAGTATATTTCATTTTGATTTAAATCATGATTTTTTTTCTACTCTGACCTAAATCACTTGATTTAAATAATTTTATCTCAATCAAAACAACCCTGGCTGGTGGGACACTGTTATTCCTTGCTTAGAGATGTAGGGCAACCCCGAGGTGGTGTTGCTCATCAACACCACCAAGTGTCCTTCAAGAAGATGGCGAAATTCCTGAAGGGGTAACTAAGCTGCCTTCAATTCTAGGATGTTTATACAGTATGCTCCTGGCAGTCTTACATTGTACCAGTCTAATTGTATAGTCAAGCCTACTTTTTAAACTGGCATTTGTTTACAAGACCACGCTCTCCATATACTGTACTACCAAATTATGCAAAGCTATTGTTTTCCTATATTACTTTGCATAATTTTAAATACGGTAACTTGCCACATGGGAAACAAGATAAAATTATAAAAAAACTATAAAATTATTAAAAAGAAAACTCGCCTGATTTCCTCACTAAACGACCTAGACTTGACATCATCAACATAATCAACCAGTCAGAAGCTTGTGATGCCAACGTACATTTGATATATATTAAAAAATATACTTAATAAAAATGGAGTAATTACTCAAAAGTGTCCCTATTTGTGAATTGTATATTTTAGGGACACTTTTGAGTAATTACTCCATTTCTTACTTTAGTATGTATTTTGAAAATATATCAAATGTACGCTGGCATCACAAACTTCTGTTTGGTTGACTATGCTGACGAAGTCAGTTCCAGGTTGTTTAGTGAGGAAACCAGACTAGTTTTTTTAATTTTATAGTTGCTTTTTATATTCTTAACTTTTTTTCCATGAGGCAAATTGTTTTAAATTATGAAAAAGTAATAGAGGAAAACAACAGTTTCCCGTAATTTGGCAGTATATGGAGAGCGTGGTCTTGTAAACAAATACCTTTAAACTTTGTTGTTTCCGCCCTTCGTTATAATAAAAAAAAGTAAAATAAAACTCGTCAAGGTAATAAGAAAAGTTACCGTAATCAAAACAAAGAAATAGTAATGAAACACTATTGAAAGACTGGAGCTATTGTTTGCCAAGACTGCTGGACTTATAAAAATGTGATTTTCAATTCCATTTTCTATGGAGTCGTTCATAGTCGTGTTCATTGTACTACAAATATCTCTTTACTTAATCGAGTGCATTTACCGGTATGATGGTACGTCAAATTATGTTATTTTCATTAGTAAAATAAATTTTTGAATATACTTACCCGGTGATCATATAGCTGTCAGCTCTGCTGCCCGACAGAAAAACCTAAGGACAAAATACGCCAGCGATCGCTATACAGGTGGGGGTGTACATCATCAGCGCCATCTGTCGAGCAGGTACTAAGTACTCCAATGTCAACAAAGAACCAATTTTCTCCTCGGTCCACTGGGTCTCTATTGGGGAGGAAGGGAGGGTCCTTTAATCTATGATCACCGGGTAAGTATATTCAAAAATTTATTTTACTAATGAAAATAACATTTTTCAATATTAAACTTACCCGGTGATCATATAGCTGATTCACACCCAGGGGGGTGGGTAGAGACCAGCAATATATGTTAACATTAAGAGCTAAGTATTTTGTATTTCATTTTAGCAGTTATTCAAAATAACAAACATAAAATTAATAAGTACCTGGTAAGGAAGTCGACTTGAACAATTACTCTGCCTTTTTAAGTACGTCTTCCTTACTGAGCCTCGCGATCCTCATAGGATGCTGAGCGACTCCTAGGAGCTGAAGTATGAAGGGTTGCAACCCATACTAAAGGACCTCATCAAAACCTCTAATCTAAGCGCTTCTCAAGAAAAGAATTTGACCACCCGCCAAATCAACCAGGATGCGAAAGGCTTCTTAGCCTTCCGTACAACCCAAAAAACAACAATAAAAACATTTCAAGAGAAAGATTAAAAAGGTTATGGGATTATGGGAATGTAATGGTTGAGCCCTCACCCACTACTGCACTCGCTGCTACGAATGGTCCCAGGGTGTAGCAGTTCTCGTAAAGAGACTGGACATCTTTAAGGTAAAATGATGCGAACACTGACTTGCTTCTCCAATAGGTTGCATCCATTACACTCTGCAGAGATCTGTTTTGTTTGAAGGCCACTGAAGTTGCGACAGCTCTAACTTCATGTGTCCTTACCTTCAGCAAAGCAAGGTCTTCCTCATTCAGATGGGAATGAGCTTCTCGAATCAAAAGTCTGATATAATAAGAAACTGCATTCTTCGACATAGGTAAAGAAGGTTTCTTAATAGCGCACCATAAAGCTTCTGACTGTCCTCTTAATGGTTTGGTACGTCTCAAATAGTACTTAAGAGCTCTTACAGGGCATAGGACTCTTTCTAGTTCATTTCCAACCAAATTAGACAGGCTTGGAATATCGAACGATTTGGGCCAAGGACAAGAAGGAAGTTCGTTTTTGGCTAAAAAACCAAGCTGTAAGGAACATGTAGCCGTTTCAGATGTAAATCCAATGTTCCTGCTGAAGGCGTGTATCTCACTAACTCTTTTAGCTGTTGCCAAGCAGACGAGGAAAAGGGTCTTCAAAGTGAGATCTTTAAAAGAGGCTGATTGAAGTGGTTCGAACCTTTCTGACATAAGGAATCTTAGTACCACGTCTAAGTTCCAACCTGGTGTGGCCAACCGACGCTCCTTCGAGGTCTCAAAAGACTTAAGGAGGTCCTGTAGATCTTTGTTGTTGGAAAGATCTAAGCCTCTGTGACGGAAGACTGCTGCCAACATGCTTCTGTAACCCTTGATCGTGGGAGCTGAAAGAGATCTTTCCTTCCTTAGGTATAAAAGGAAGTCAGCTATCTGAGTTACAGAGGTACTGGTTGAGGATACTGAGACCGACTTGCACCAGCTTCGGAAGACTTCCCACTTCGACTGGTAGACTTTAAGAGTGGATGTCCTCCATACTCTAGCAATCGCTCTGGCTGCCTCCTTCGAAAAGCCTCTAGCTCTCGAGAGTCTTTCGATAGTCTGAAGGCAGTCAGACGAAGAGCGTGGAGGCTTGGGTGTAACTTCTTTACGTGCGGCTGACGCAGAAGGTCCACTCTTAGAGGAAGTGTTCTGGGAACGTCTACTAGCCATTGCAATACCTCGGTGAACCACTCTCTCGCGGGCCAGAGGGGAGCAACCAATGTCAACCTTGTCCCTTCGTGAGAGGCGAACTTCTGCAGTACTCTGTTGACAATCTTGAATGGGGGGAATGCATAAAGGTCTAGATGGGACCAATCCAGAAGAAAGGCATCTATGTGAACTGCTGCTGGGTCCGGGATCGGTGAGCAATAAACTGGGAGCCTCTTGGTCATCGAGGTTGCAAACAGATCTATGGTAGGCTGACCCCACAAGGCCCATAGTCTCTTGCATACATTCTTGTGAAGGGTCCACTCTGTTGGGATGATTTGACCCTTCCGGCTGAGGCGGTCTGCCATGACATTCATGCTGCCTTGAATGAACCTCGTTACTAGCGAAATGTTTCGATCTCTTGACCAGGTGAGGAGGTCCCTTGCGATCTCGTACAACGTCCTCGAATGAGTCCCTCCTTGCTTGGAGATGTACGCCAAGGCTGTGGTGTTGTTGGAGTTCACCTCCACCACCTTGCCTAGAAGGAGGGACTTGAAGCTTCTCAAGGCCAGATGAACTGCCAGTAGCTCCTTGCAGTTGATGTGTAATGATCTTTGATCCGCATTCCACGTGCCCGAGCATTCCCGACCGTCCAATGTCGCACCCCAGCCCGTGTCCGATGCGTCCGAGAAGAGAATGTGGTTGGGGGTCTGAACAGCCAGTGGCAGACCCTCTCTGAGGAGAATGTTGTTCTTCCACCAAGTCAGTGCAGACTTCATCTTCTCGGAAATAGGAATCGAGACCGCTTCTAGCGTCTTGTCCTTTCTCCAGTGAACAGCTAGGTGAAATTGAAGGGGTCGGAGGTGGAGTCTCCCTAACGCGATGAACTGTTCCAGTGATGAAAGCGTCCCTATCAGACTCATCCACTGTCTGACTGAACATCGGTCCTTCTTCAGCATGTTCTGGATGCATTCTTGGGCTTGACTGATTCTGGGGGCCGACGGAAAAGCCCGAAAAGCTTGACTCTGAATCTCCATACCTAGGTACACTATAGTTTGGGATGGGACGAGTTGGGACTTTTCCATATTGACCAGGAGACCCAATTCCTTGGTCAGTTCCAGAGTCCACTTTAGATTCTCCAGACAGCGACGACTTGACGAAGCTCTTAAAAGCCAGTCGTCCAAATAGAGGGAGGCTCTGATGTCTGCTAAATGCAGGAATTTGGCAATATTCCTCATCAGTTTCGTAAAAACAAGAGGAGCCGTGCTTAGGCCAAAGCACAGGGCTTGAAACTGGTATACCACCTTCCCGAAAACGAACCTTAGAAAAGGTTGGGAATCTGGGTGGATGGGGACGTGAAAGTAAGCGTCCTTTAGGTCCAACGAGACCATCCAGTCTTCCTTCCTGACCGATGCTAGAACCGACTTTGTCGTCTCCATGGTGAACGTCTGCTTTGTGACAAAGACATTCAGGGCACTGACGTCTAGCACCGGCCTCCACCCGCCTGTCTTCTTCGCCACTAAGAAGAGACGGTTGTAGAAGCCCGGGGATTGATGGTCCCGGACTTTGACTACCGCTCCCTTTTGTAGTAAGAGAGACACCTCTTGCTGCAAAGCTAGTCTCTTGTCCTCCTCTCTGTACCTGGGAGAGAGGTCGATGGGAGTTGTTGCTAGAGGGGGCTTGCGCAAGAATGGAATCTTGTACCCCTCTCTGAGTAACATCACAGATTGTGCGTCTGCGCCCCTGTTCTCCCAGGCCTGCCAGTAGTTCTTGAGCCTGGCTCCCACTGCTGTCTGAAGAAGGTGGCAGTCAGACTCTGCCTTTAAAGGACTTGGAACCCTTCTTCTTGCTCCCGCGTTGACCTTCGGCACGAGCACCTCCTCTGCTGGCGGCTCTGCCACGAAAGGGCGGAATGAATCTTGACGCTGGAGTGTCCAACCTGGGTCTAGGCACAGATGGCAAAGGGGTGGCTTTGCGTGCGGATGACGCAACCAGGTCATGAGTGTCTTTCTGGATCAAGGAGGCGGCAATCTCCTTGATCAACTCCTCAGGGAAGAGACACTTCGAGAGAGGAGCAAACATAAGCTCCGACTTTTGACATGGGGTGACTCCAGCTGACAAGAAGGAGCAAAAGTGATCCCGCTTCTTGAGGACCCCGGACACGAAAGAAGCCGCAAGCTCACTAGAACCATCCCGAATGGCTTTGTCCATGCAGGACATAATGAGCATGGAAGTTTCCTTATCAGAAGGGGAGGTCTTCCTGCTCAACGCTCCCAAACACCAGTCCAAGAAGTTAAAGACTTCGAATGCACGGAAAACTCCTTTCATAAGATGGTCCATATCCGAAGGAGTCCAGCAAATCTTGGAGTGTCTCATAGCCAGCCTGCGGGGAGAGTCTACCAGACTTGAGAAGTCGCCCTGGGCAGAGGCAGGAACTCCCAAGCCGAGAACTTCTCCCGTGGCATACCAAACGCTAGATCTGGAAGCAAGCTTGGCCGGGGGAAACATGAAGGTTGTCTTCCCAAGTTGCTTTTTGGACTGCAACCACTCTCCCAGTACCCTTAAAGCTCTCTTGGACGAGCGAGCGAGTACGAGCTTCGTAAAGGCAGGTGTTGCTGACTGCATGCCTAAAGCGAACTCAGAGGGAGGCGAGCGTGGTGCTGCAGACACAAACTGATCCGGATATAAATCCTTGAACAGCGCAAGCACTTTCCTAAAGTCTAAGGAGGGAGGCGTGGTCTTGGGTTCGTCGATGTCCGAGTGTTGGTCGTCAAGATGCGCAGCGTCGTCATCATCAGAGAGTCCATCGTCTGAATGTTGAGGAGGAAGCGGCAAAGGAGTAGGTAAAAGCTGGTCGGCTGAGTCCGGCAGCACGGGTGCATGCGTGGCTGCACTGGACCCAACGTCATGAAACTGTTGGTCAGTCTGAGAACTGGCAACAACCATAGCTGAGTGGGGACGCAAAGCGTCTACTCCTGACTGTGGTCGGATAGCGGAGACCACCGTGGGTTGCGGAGGCTGACGCACCGCGTCAAAACACGGCAACTTAACTCCACCCTCCTGTTGTTGTGGTAGCACACGAACGTCAACGGAGGGTTCCGTGCGTCGGTGAACGTCAACATGCGTCTGGCAGGGTCGACTGCGCATGGGTGGTGGAGCTCTCACAGCTGGAGTGTGGGAGCAGGCAGCCTCAGCGTCTGCTGGGCGCACAACCGTGGTTGGTTGTAGGCTAACGGGTGCAGCGTCAACCTTCTCCGCACGATACTCCTGCATAAAGGAAGCTAACTGAGTCTGCATAGACTGTAGCAAAGACCACTTAGGGTCTACAGCAGCTGGTGCGGCAACAGACGGAGTTACTGCCTGATGCGGTACCACTTTGCCTCTCTTAGGAGGTGTGCAGTCGTCGGAGGACTGCAGCGAGTCCGAACTGACCCAGTGGCTACACCAGGGCCGTTGGACTTGCTCGGAAGGGACCTTGCGTTTAAGAGGCCGTGAGACCTTGGTCCATCGTTTCTGGCGTGAAACCTCTTCCGCAGACGAGGAATGAACGGGCTCACTCGTCTTCTTGTGGGTGGGACGATCTAGGCAAGATACGTCCGAAACCACGGAGGGAACGTCTGTCCGCTGATTAAAGCCTGTCGAACTCTTTGGTCGTACGACATTGCTTCTCCCCTGGGCTTGGGAGCTTGCAAGAGGTCCCGGACTGGGAGGACGACAGGCACGAACAGACGCACCCTCATGCGTAACACTGACACTTTTCACTGCACTAACACTCACTTCACTTCCCACTGCACTTTTACCTTTCAACTCCCTGACGTCAGCCATGAGTTGATTGCGGTCATTCGCCAATGACTCGACTCTCTCACCCAGAGCCTGGATGGCACGCATCATATCTGCCATCGAAGGTTGATGAGAGCTAGCAGGGGGGTCGGGAGCAACCACTACAGGGGAAGGAATAGGTTGTGGGGCATGGGGAGAGGAAAAATCAACTGAGCGAGACGAACTCCTCCTGACTCTATCTCTCTCTAGCCTACGTGCATATTTCAGGAATTCTTGAAAATCGAATTCCGAAAGCCCAACGCATTCCTCACATCGATCTTCCAATTGACAGGCTTTACCCCTACAATTGGAACAAATGGTGTGTGGATCGATAGAGGCCTTCGGAAGACGCCTTGAACAGTCCCTAGCGCTACACTTCCTGTACTTGGGGACTTGAGAAGGGTCAGACATCTTGAATTAGTCAAAAGGGGGAATTCAAAATCTATCCAAGTCGTCAACAATTAATCCAAAATTCAATAAAAGAATGCAAGGAAGTATTGAAGATAACCTCTGCACAGCGAAAGCTAATAACCAGAAATGAATACTTCACCAAATAACGTGAAAATCAATCCAGAAAGCAACAGCGTATTTAGTAGGTCTTGCCGGTGGCACGACAGAGAGAAAATTGGTTCTTTGTTAACATTGGAGTACTTAGTACCTGCTCGACAGATGGCGCTGATGATGTACACCCCCACCTGTATAGCGATCGCTGGCGTATTTTGTCCTTAGGTTTTTCTGTCGGGCAGCAGAGCTGAAAGCTATATGATCACCGGGTAAGTTTAATATTGAAAAAACACCAATTATTCATTGGTTTTTGTTCTTCCATAGCTCACTTTGCTCACAGATAAACATAGTCTCATTGTTCCTATGTTCTGGCAAGCACAACATGTTCTGCTAAACATCTGAATTCATGGCCTGGTATTTTAATACTATTTTATTTAGCTAATTTACCTCTTAGTTCAATTATACAAACATAATAATGGGGTGAATAAAGCCTTTACAACTGGGTGAGTTGTAGCTTTGCACTCCAGCCTCTGTTTAAACATGGACTTGGCTCCCATTTATCATTATCAAACGAATTGCATCAAACGCACATTTCTACCCTAACCTTTACTTTCATTATTAAAATGACATAAAAAAGGAGAGCTATAATTTCATAGTATATGACCATATTGAAAACAGATATACAAGAGATCTGAAATATAATGTTGGGCCCTTTACTCAGTTCCAACAAGTAACTTAAGACATAAGCAACACCTATCAGTTTTTTTGGTTTCATTGTAGTGTATTACATGGCAATGTATCCTAGTATTCCAACTACTTTTCCTTATAGGAAAAATTACGCTCCCTTCGAAAATAACACTCTTTCCCGTCGCAAATGAATAGTTACAGAAATATATATACATCTATATCCTCCGATAATGAGGGACCCCCTTTGGGAACCCGGGGTTTTGGGTGGGGAAAACATACTGGGGAACCTATATATAACCGTAAATCAGTCCTTTTCTCCTCTATACATTTCCTTCTTGTATTTATTATAACCGTAGGAAAATACAAATCAGTATAACTGGATATATTTGGGAGGAGCCGTTTCAAAGGTTATTTCTTGTAGTAATACAGTAACCAGTGCTGCCAACGCCTGATGTATATTAAATGTTAGCATTCCATACCTGATGTAGATCAAATGTTAGCATTCCATGCTAACATTAGCACCCATTTGTTCGTACGTTCGTTCGCACCAGTTACCGACCTGCGCATATATAACCCCCCTGCGCAGGAGTTTCTCTCCCTAATTACTCTTTTTTTACCGTATTATTTTCTCATTGTATATTCCCATTCACTATTATTTATCATACATTCCATTTTCCCTTCCTATATTGGGTTTATTTGTTTGGTTATTTCCTTTCCCATTTGTACGTAAGTTCGTTCGCACCAGTTTCCGTCCTGCGCATATATCACCCCCCTTCGCAGGAGTTTCCTCTCCCCAATTACTCTTTTTATTACCGTGTTATTTTCTCATTTTATATTCCCATTCAATATTATTTATCATTCATTCCATTTTTCCTTCCTATATTGGGTTTATTTGTTTGGTTATTTCTTTATCTCTTCCCGGTTGCACATAAATTCTTACTCTGGACTAGTTTTTTTATCCAGTTAATTCTCGGTATGATCACCTCATAAAACTGGTAGACGAGAATGATCATGAATGGGAGGTAAATCAGTTGTTGTTTGCGGATGATACTGTACTGGTAGCAGACACAGAAGAGAAGCTTGACCGACTAGTGACAGAATTTGGAAGGGTGTGTGAGAGAAGGAAGTTGAGAGTTAATGTGGCTAAGAGTAAGGTTATGAGATGTACGAGAAGGGAAGGTGGTGCAAGGTTGAATGTCATGTTGAATGGAGAGTTACTTGAGGAGGTGGATCAGTTTAAGTACTTGGGGTCTGTTGTTGCAGCAAATGGTGGAGTGGAAGCAGATGTACGTCAGAGAGTGAATGAAGGTTGCAAAGTGTTGGGGGCAGTTAAGGGAGTAGTAAAAAATAGAGGGTTGGGCATGAATGTAAAGAGAGTTCTATATGAGAAAGTGATTGTACCAACTGTGATGTATGGATCGGAGTTGTGGGGAATGAAAGTGATGGAGAGACAGAAATTGAATGTGTTTGAGATGAAGTGTCTGAGGAGTATGGCTGGTGTATCTCGAGTAGATAGGGTCAGGAACGAGGTGGTGAGGGTGAGAACGGGTGTAAGAAATGAGTTAGCGGCTAGAGTGGATATGAATGTGTTGAGGTGGTTTGGCCATGTTGAGAGAATGGAGAATGGCTGTCTGCTAAAGAAGGTGATGAATGCAAGAGTTGATGGGAGAAGTACAAGAGGAAGGCCAAGGTTTGGGTGGATGGATGGTGTGAAGAAAGCTCTGGGTGATAGGAGGATAGATGTGAGAGGGGCAAGAGAGCGTGCTAGAAATAGGAATGAATGGCGAGCGATTGTGACGCAGTTCCGGTAGGCCCTGCGGCTTCCTCCGGTGCCTTAGATGACCGCGGAGGTAGCAGCAGTAGGGGACTCAGCAGTATGAAGCTTCATCTGTGGTGGAAATGTGGGAGGTTGGGCTGTGGCACCCTAGCAGTACCAGCTGAACTCAGCTGAGTCCCTGGTTAGGCTGGAGGAACATAGAGAGTAGAGGTCCCCTTTTTTGTTTTGTTTCTTGTTGATGTCGGCTACCCCCCAAAATTGGGGGAAGTGCCTTTGGTATATGTATGTATGTATGATCACCTCATTTTATATTCCCATTCAATATTATTTACCGTTCATTCCATTTTATCTTCCTATATTGTTTTTATTTATTTTTGTTGGTTAGTTCCTTTTCTCTCCTCTGTGTTTTATAAATCTTTTCTTTGGTCTAGTTTTCGTATTTAGTTCATTCATGTTTACCCCTTGTGTTCTTTGTTTTTCCCTTAACCAATCACCACTCTAGGCCTATGCAGATATCTCTCCCCCCCCCCCCCTTCCTTTATCCCCTTGACCGCTCTTTTCATACCCTTTGTTCCAATGCCTTTCCCGTTGTAACCTTTGACCTGGTGAGACGTTCTTCATTACTAGTGCGGTTTCTTTTTTCGTATTTTGCGATGGAGCATATTATAGAAACTTGTACCGGCTGCAGTATTCCGTACCTAAAAGCAGTGGCTCAATTCCATGGTGATTTTTTTGATGCTTCAGGTAATGTTGATCATTTTCTTAAATCTCACAACGTTATTCCTCAGCGTCTAAACTGCCCCAAGTGTCGTTCTCTTTTATCTTATAGGGCAGACATTCACGGGTTTTATTACTCTACTGAAACCATCATTCGTAAAACTAAGAAGAAACGCCGTTGTGGTTATACCGTTAAAGTTAATCCGTCAGTCTCTTCCTTCCGTGTCCAACAAGTTTCGTCGTTTTCTTCATAAAAGTAAGTCATTCCTCATTAGTCATTATTCGTGTTTTGTGACCGGGGTACTTCTAGGCAAGGTTAGGTGGGTTTGTTAAGTTCTGTGGCCTTTCTGTACTTTTTATATATTGCGTAACACTTATATGGAAAAATTATTTAATATACCTGTGGAAATATTTAGTAGTTCTACCACTAGTAATGACATCATGTCGTTGGTAGTTCTGTGTACCATTTGTCACCGTTGGTAGTACTGTGTATCAAGGTAAGTCATTCCCCAATTCTTATTATATGTGTTTTGTGACTGGGGTACTTCTAGGCAAGGTTAGGTGGGTTTGTTAGGTTCTGTGGCCTTTTGGTACTCTTTATTTATTGTGTAATAGTTATATGGAATAATTATTTAGTTTACGTATGGAAAGATTTAGTATTTCTATCTCTAGTAATGACATCGTGCCGTTGGTAACACTGTGTACCATTCGTCAACGTTGGTAGTTCTGTCAACCATTGGTAATGTTGCTAATGTTATCGTCCTCAGTACATCTGTTGTTTAAATATTTTAACTCAATATATATGTCAACAGTGTTAATATTTATATGGTTCATTTGTATTGTATTTCATTGTGTGATTTTGCACAGGAAATATATGATTTCCTATAGTAGATACCGTGATTTAACTGGTTTTCACATTCATTTCATCCGTAATAACATCAACCAATTTGTCAACTTATAGCTAACCGAATTGGTTGATCTGTTTGTTTGCGATTGAAATGAACATCAAAATCGGTTAAATCACGTTATTTGCTATAGGAAATCATATATTTCTTGTGCGAAATCACTCCATGTAATTCTATACAAAATTACCGTTTTTCTTAACTACCAGGTGAAGGGAGGCTCCTGCAACATGTGCTATGACAACACACGAGCAAAACAGGAATTTTCTATTCAAATTTGTAACTTCGTTAGTATAGGTTACCGCCAGTAGTATATAGGATTCAAAATAAAGTATTTGCAAAGAGCTAATCAATAATGCAAGTGCCAATGTCCTAACTAATATTGCACTTTTCTGAAATGAAACCGTGATGCCTACCACTAAGCAATTAAGAAGCATAGATATGGCCAAGCCAACGTTAACATTATACCAAAGCTGGACTACAGTATTACCTTATAAGTGTCGATACATAACTTAAAGGGCGAGAAATTCTTCACATTCACTTCCGCTGAAAGATGCTATGAAATGTTTAAAATTGAAAACGTTCAAGCACTTCATCAGAGGTACCCTTCCTTTTTTTGTTTACATTGACGTCACAGAGAAGGTTGCGTTCGATTGATCACACTTCACTTATAAGTCAGGTGCGTTCAGTTTTATTTAATCAAAGATGCAACAGAGATGTTGGGATAACAATCTTCAAATGCACGACATCTAATAGTTCAATAAGCTGCCCTCTAATATTGAGAAAACAAACTGGAACAATTGACATTATTACTATAAACTATTAACTGGCAATCACACTATTGAGTGTTTTCTCTACAGTATTTCTGGGTTAATATTTAATCCCACTTATAAATCTCACCTTTCCTTCTGTAGATGACTCTCTCTCTCTCTCTCTCTCTCTCTCTCTCTCTCTCTCTCTCTCTCTCTCTCTCTCTCTCTCTCTCTCTCTCTCTCGGCGGATTTAGCGAAGGTCACACAGGAAGACCTAGCACCGGAGCTTAGAACCTGTTTACGATTCACCTTGCTTGAGGATAACGGTACCATGAACATCATTCATTGTTTTCATTCACTTTTATATGGCGCAACTGTAAGCCTTTATTATTTTTGCCAAGTCATTCAGCAGCATTTTTTCAGTCAATCCCGTGCTTTAACTTCGAATTTTTACCTTGCCAATTTGTCATGTTATTACAATCCCCCTGACATCCTTCAGCTCATTCTGAATATAAATTTTACTTTTAACCCTCACCTTGCAAACGTTATCCTCCAAAGCGACATCCAAGACCCAGGCTGTCAGAAATACGATGTCCCCATGGACCTAGTTTGTCTCGATTTGTCATTCAAACTAGAGTCCAATAACCTTTCACCTTTTAACGCCGAGAAGGAAGTAACTTTTCTCCTTTTGTCAGGCGATGAATACAAAGTATTCATTACGCCAGTAATTTTATTTGTAAAATCATTTTATGTAAAACGTTGGGTGTCAGACTTGGATTGGGATTCACCCCCATAATTTGTCATTGGCCGGACTTGTTGCTGAACTCGACCGGTATTGGCTCACGTTTTGTTTGCTCTATCCGTACCCCTAAGGTGGGAAGAATTGAGTACTTTTAATCGTTTTATTACCATTGCATCATACGTTTAAAGTTAACACTGATTATTTACTGATCTTGACGCTTCCGTGAAGCATTGACTGCTGGTTCAATTTTCCCCAAGTTCACGTTTATGCCTAACTAACTCAATTGATTTTAATTAACGCTAACTGCGTTTTGTTAACTTTAAACGGACGTTGGTGTGAAGAACGACTTCACTCTTCATTAATCCAGTAAGTTTATCTCGCTTATACTAACAAGTAGTTGAATCACATTTGCCGGAACTAACCCCTCTCCCTTTATCTCCAGGGTGTGAAGAATTTTTCTTCACTCTTCTTCTTTCATTTGTATTTTTGACTCTCCTAATAATACTGTAGCTACCCTTTAAACGTTCTCTCCTACATCAAGTTTTCTTTAACGAAACATTGGGAGGACTATTCTAAATTTACTAAATAAACTTGACAGTAGCGTACGCCATGCTCGTGACGTCACAGCGTAGATACACAGATCAAGGGGCCTCATCCCGGCGTATGTTGGTTCTTTCCTCAAACTACGTGTGTCGAGATTAAACATTAAACCGATTTAAATATAAATTTCAATACTGCTGAATTAATGCATCTTTTATTTCTCAATACCAATTAAGGTTTGTTAATTTCAAGATATATGCCCATCGCACCAGCCCAATGCTAATTATTCATTTAAAATATTAAATTTTAGCAAGCCAGAATAGGTAGGACTGTTGTATATATAAATTCCCTTAGAGCAGCAAGATTTCTCTAAAACATTTAGTACAAAATCCTGCCTCCTATGCACTCCTTGCAACAATATGTTGCCCTGTCCTGAAGTTCCGATATGGCACCCCCAATGGATTACCGTGCGCACCATGGCCGTCACCTGTTTGGAAAGGTGAAGCCAGGTGAGCCCTCTCAACTTTAACCTCAACCCCTTCGTTCAGAAGCCGCACTGACCGACTGACCGGCCTGGCCAGTGAACCCGTGCACCTTTGGCTAACCCCCACCCCTCTCTCCCAAAACTCGACTCACAGAGGAGTGCTGCTGGTCGGAGAGATTGAGAAGAAGAGCAGCCTGGTATACCTTAATTGCCAAACTGAGAATTCTTGGGGTGAGCCAGTCAAGAGTGCAAAGTGCCAACTCGTGCGACGTTCCGTTCAACAGGCATTGAAGGGCAAAGAAAGGACAATCTTCAAAGGAGTGCAGGTACCATAAAGTGGCCACTTAGATATTCCCCCATTTTTTAGCTTAGACTAATTTTAACTTGCTTAGAATAACTGGCTTTTTACATATTCGGACTGTGTGCTGTGGGATTGTATGTATATATTTTTTTGATATCATTTTTGCTTTGAGACTAGCAGAATCTCTGGGTCACAGGGGCCACGTGTCCGACCCAATTTTGATTATCAATTATTGCAGACCACGTGTCTAATCAACCATTTTTCATTATTTTGAATTGCATTTCTTTTAATACCATTTTTGTGTTTGTTAAGATGTCCGTTTTATTTTAATGTAAATTTGTGAAATAAATCAACATTAGGTTAATTAAATCTCCTTAGTATTTTTGCTCCCTCATTTATTTAAATGTGCAAATTATGAATATTTGATCACGGGACAGAATACCCAATATTTGAAAGGAGTAAGCCTAAGTAAGTCTATAAGTGGTTTCAGCGAGGTACTTTGTATTAATATATCTGCTTCGAAGGTAAAGATCCATATCTTTAAACTTTACTTTACATCACTGCTCCCATTTTTTGTTTTGTCTCTAATTACATTAACGTAAGATACCTGTCCAGCATCTCACTGGGGTAACTGGGACGGAGTCGGAACAGAGCCTAAGAGTGAGATGACTATAGACCTGTCAAAGTTAGAGTAGGCCATAAATTACTTTTATTTTCAC
>NC_090727.1:124178399-124185899 GCF_036898095.1 Palaemon carinicauda | reverse complement strand
CTGGATTGGTTTCCAGAAACTTCTACAATAGTCTTCCTGTTAGTTGAGTAGCTTCGCAAAAATTCCAGTGCTTCCTCAGTCACTCCAATGGACTTTAAGTCGTCAAGTAAGTACTCGTGCACAACAGTATCGAAAGCAGCACTAAGATCTAACATAATCAAAATTCCACACTTTCCCTCATCAAGAAGACCTATCATATCATTCATTATTGAGAATAAGGTAGTTCCTGTAGAGTGATTAGCTCTGTAGGCCGATTGATTCTCCAGGAATACCTCTAACTCATCATTATGCGACCATAATTGCTCACTTATGATTTTTTCAATAAGCTTCGACATGTAGGATAAATTTGAAATGGGCGTATATGAATTTAGTTCGTTTACATCAGATTTTCCTTTGTATATTGGTTTGATCAACGCAGTTTTTTCACAGCTAGGAAAACAGGATTGTGATATACTTAGGTTAATCACATTCAGGTAAATATTATATACAACTTGCTTGTTTGGAGTTTCACTTATTGAACTGTTTGGGAAAGGGTCGTTTCCACAATATGTATTCTTCATCTCTCTCATAACCTTTAACAAGTCGCACATATTTATTTCCTTAAATTTTATTAACCTCTTACCCTCCTTCACTGGCATAACTGACTGTCCTTCTAAGTGATTTTGGGGGAAACCTCTATAGATTTTATCAATTTTTTCATTGAAGAATATAGCAAATTTCTCTGCACAGACATTATCAGGCAAGACATATTCTTTCTTTAATCCCATCAAATCATCTAGGTTTTTGTGAAACTCCCTCATGTCATTAGTTTTTTTTTTTACTTTTGCCGTTGTAGATTTTTTTTTTCTAACAGGATGTTATAGTCATTTCTGGCCTTATTATATAGATTTCTGGCTTGTGAGGATTTGGCTCTTTCCCATCTACCTTCCAACTTACGTCTTGTCTTTTTGCCTTTAATAGCTCACTATTATATCATCTAACATTTTCGTGTACAACTATTTGTTTGCTCTTTATAGGACACTTGGTATCATACATTTTTCCAAAATTGTCATTATATTTTTTGGTATAACACCCAACACATTCTCTATCTACCATATATTCACATTGTATGTTCTCAAAAGACATTTGCGCTACACTAGCTTCAATAAAATTCTCAGCATCAAAATTTTCCCGTTCCCTATATGTGATCCATTTCTTCAATACTCTGATGCAATTTATATTAACATCAAAAGTGATGAGTTTATGTGTTTTTGAGATCTCAAAGTCTGGTTCCACTTCAAGGTTTCTTATTGGGTCAGAATCTTTCCCACATATGACCAAGTCAAGTGTATGACCACCTACTGAAGTTGATAAACACTGTTGATTAAATTAAACATCTCAAATACTTCCTTGAGTTCTTTAGCATTATTATCATTTTCATCATCTACCCAACAATTAAAGTCTCCACCAATTAATGTATTTTTAATATCATCCACCACACCCACAAGAATACTAAATTCTTCAATGAATTTCCTCATATTACTCCCTGGTGGTCTATACAATGATATTATATTCAATACCTTACTGTTTCTTGTCAGTTTTAAATAGATATATTCAAACATTTCAAATACTATTTCATTCATGATAGAAACCCTAGAGAAGGTTTTCGACACGAAGACACCCACTCCTCCTCCAGTTTTATCCTTTCTTGGTACGTGGTAGAAATCGTGAGTACACGGCATCATCTCCTGAATCTTTGAGTTATCACTAATATTTCCCTGCAACCAAGTTTTAGTTAATAAACATAAATCTAATTCATTTTCATTAATAGGATTTCTAATCTTTTTGGTTTTATTCCCCACCAATTGAATATTTACCAGACCACACTTAACCAATGGGCTAGACACCATGATCGGTTCTATTTTTTATCCTGGTAAGCTCCTCCTTGTATACTTTACAGTTTTCATCATATGTCTTATGATTCGTATTGTTGTAATTCCTCATTGAGCAGTTATGACACTTTAACATATTTACACTACAATCCATGGTTCGGTGTTCCTGGCTACACTTGGCACATATCTGAGTCTTGCTACAACTATCGGCAGTATGACCAAATTCTTGGCATTTATAACACTGAAATACATTATAGGAATCATAAATTTTGCAGCATCCTCCAAGCGTGGTATATACTCTATCGTCACTTTTACGGAAAACTTTCCTCATAGTTGGACTACACTTTATAATGACATGTGATTTACCGCTTTGTCTTGATTTAAACTTCCTGATCAATTTAAAGTCCTCTTCATTTTCACATATATCAATCAACCATTCATTCTTCTCCTTTATACTGGCAAAATATATCATCTTCGTTTTCATCAATACTGCAGACCTTGATCTTCGGTTTAAGTAGATCCTTTTTATCCACTTCTACCTTAATGTCATTCTTGACCTCTTCTAAGTCATTTTTAGCCTTTTCTAACCCAGCTTTATCTGCAAAATTAACTACCAAGTGGCCTTGTTTAGAGGTTTTGACCTGTTCAACATCCGTGGTTATCTTCTTCATGATTGTTTTCTTGATCTCTGAAGCCTTCGTATTTTCCTCGATAGATTTTATGACCAAAGGGTTTCTTTATTTCAACCTACTTGCATATGTGGTCTTGGTCACATTCTCTTGTTCGTATTCCGCAAGTTTCTCTTTCAGCACAACAATTTCTTGACACATATTGGTGTATTGAGAAGTTATCATATCCATAATACCTGACATCTGTCGTTGTACATTTACCTTCATCTCTTCCATGTTGATGCTTAGTTTCGTCATGTTTTCCCATGATTGCCTGACCCACGAACCATTATGATTTGCAGTCTCAACACATCTTGGACATTTATAAATGATGTTCCTGCTTTGAAAAATATCACTTGTGCCATCTCTTAAATTAGAGCAAGCTGCTTCATCGTGGTACCATCTTCGGCATTCATCGCATTGTATCCTAAATTCGACATAAGACCTCCAATGCCCACACCTGCCCTGATTGCCTCCGTCATCACATTCTTCATCAGCGACATTCACTTGCTTGCTAGCTGCTGCCATTTTCTTTCCCTTGGAGTACCGTGTCAATTTCGGTCATTAATAGATCAAGATCTTTGACGGGACTAAGTTTTTCTTTTCGTTTTCTAAGGATGGGCATATTGAATCAATTTTCAATGACTTTTCAAATAGCCCCACCCCAACACAAAAATGCTGGGTCAGGCCTTTCGCCACAGACCTCACATACAAAAGAAACCAGTGACTCTTAACACTCGATTTTACTAATATCAACATATATAATATAATATATATATATATATATATATATATATATATATATATATATATATATATATATATATATATATATATATATATATAATATATATATATATACAATAATATACACACACACATATATATATATATATATATATATATATATATATATATATATATATATATATATATAGGCCTACATAAATAAGTTTTATTCCAGCTGTTACCAAGTTGTGGAATGATCTTCCTAATCGGGTGGTTGAATCAGTAGAACTTCAAAAATTCAAAGTTGGAGCAAATGCTTTTTTGTTGACCAGGCGGACATGAGTCTTTTTATAGTTTATTTATGACATATTTGTTTTTGATGTTGTTAATAGTTTATATATGACATGTCTGTTTTGACGTTGTTACTTATTTTAGAATGATTTATTGTTAATTTGTTCTCTTCATTTATTTATTTCCTTATTTCCTTTCCTCACTGGGTTATTTTCCCCTGTTGGAGCCCCTGGGCTTATAGCATCTTGCTTTTCCAACTAGGGTTGTAGCTTGAATAGTAATAATAATAATAATAATATACATATATATATATATATATATATATATATATATATATACACACGTATATATATATATATATATATATATATATATATATATATATATATATATATATATATATATATATATATATATATATACAGTATATATATATACATATATATATATATATATATATATATATATATATATATATATATATATATATATATATACATATTCATATATATACATGTATACATATACATACATATATATGTGGAGACTTTTTATTTAAATGTTTGAGTGGGAACTTATACCAGGAAAGTCTCTCTACGGCAGTTACACAAAGATCAACAGGGGAGGATAATGAGCACTTACACTCTTGGCACAAACACCCCGCTAATAACTTTACTGCCAGTTTACTAACCATCACTCTTAAATACAAAAGGGGGAAATTTTACTGTCCAGAGGCCGGAGAACTCCACACGTGAAAATAAAAGTAATTTATGGCCTACTCTAGCTTTAACAGGTCTATAGTCATCTCACTCTTAGGCTCTGTTCCGACTCCATCCCAGTTACCCCAGTGAGATGCTGGACAGGTATCTTACGTTAATGTAATTAGAGACAAAACAAAAAATGGGAGCAGTGATGTAAAGTAAAGTTTAAAAGTTTAAAGATATGGATCTTTACCATTGAAGCAGATATATTAATACAAAGTACCTCGCTGAAACCACTTATAGACTTACTTAGGCTTCCTCCTTCCAAATATTGGGTATTCTGTCCTGTGATCAAATATTCATAATTTGCACATTTAAATAAAAGAGGGAGCAAAAATACGAAGGAGATTTAATTAACCTAATATTGATTTATTTCACAAATTTACATTAAAAGAAAACAGACATCTTAACAAGCACATAAATGGTGTCAAAAAAGGAATGCAAATTAAATAAAAATATGGTTGATTAGACTCGTGGTCTTCTGCAATAATCAACTGAAATTGGGTTGGACACGTAGCCCAAGTGACCCAGAGACTGTGCTAGTCTCAAAGCAAAAAAATTATATCGAAAAAATATATACACACAATCCTACCGCACACAGTCCGAAATATGTAATTGCCATTTATTCTAAGCAAGTTAAAATTAGTCTAAGCTAAATAAATGGGGGAATAACTAAGTGGCTACAATAGGGTACCTGCACTCCTTGGAACACTGTCCTTTGCCCTTCAATGCCTGTTGACCGGAACTTCGCACAAGTTGGCACCTTGCACTCTTGACTGGCTCACCCCAAAAATTCTCACTTTGGCAATTAAGGTATACCGGGCTCTTCTTCTTCTCTATCTTTCTGACTGGTAGGACTCCTCTGTGAGTCGAGTTTTGGGAGAGGGGGTGGGGTGAGCCAGAGGTGCACGGGTTCACTGACATGGCAGCTTCCGAACGAATGGGCTGTGGTTAAAGTTGAGAAGGATCACCTCGCTTCACCTTTCCAAACAGGTGACGGCCATGGTGCGCACGGTGATCCAGTTGAGGTGTCATATCGGGACTTTAGGACAGGGCAATATATTGTTGCAAGGAGTGCATAGGAGGCAGGATTTTGTACTAGATACTTTAGAGAAATCTGGCTGCTCTAAGGGAGTTTATATATACAACAGTCCTACCTATTTTGGCTTGCTAAAAATTAATAGTTTAATGATCAATTAGCAATGGGCTGGTGCGATGAGCATACATCTTAAAATTAACAAACCTTAATTGGTATTGAGAAATAAAAGATGCATTAATTCAGCAGTATTGAAAATTATATTTAAATCAGTTTAGGAATTTAATCTCGACCCACATAGTTTTTTTGGGCTCAAGCCATGTCGTCCTGATGGAAGTTCCTAAAGGGTAGCTTCCTTGGGTATATATAACTACGGCGATATTCCCAGAGAATTTACCTTAAGGTACCCAGAATTCTAACTCCTGGAGCGAATATCCCTAATAAAAGAACCAGGGATATCGCGAAATATCTTCAACAAGATTCCTAAAGCCTGCGCTAAACTTCGGCCCGCAGCTCCTTCAAAGCCCATTTCATGGTCTTTGGGTAAGGTTCTTCACTTAGCATCAACTCTGAACAATGAAGATTGCTCGCTGAAAGACTTGACTCAAAAGGTGATATTCTTATTTGCACTAGCCTCAGGAGACAGAGTTAGCGAAATAGTGGCCCTCTCGAGGGATAATGGCCACATTCAGTTCACAGACTGCGGAGAACTGAACCTCTTTCCCGACCCGACGTTTCTCGCCAAGAACGAGCTGCCCACTAAGAGATGGAGTCCCTGGAGAATCTGCCCTCTGAAGGAAGAAGCATCCCTCTGCCCAGTGGAATGCCTAAAGGTCTATCTTCGTAGAACTTCAGACTTTAAGGGAGGTCAGCTTTTCAGGGGAGAGACTTCTGGTTCAACGTTATCCTTGAAACAGTTAAGGGCGAAAATCACCTATTTTATATGCAGAGCAGATCCAGACAGTACACCCGCAGGTCATGATCCGAGAAAAGTTGCCTCGTCTCTGAATTTCTTTCAGACGATGTCGTTTGAAAGCCTTCGTGCTTATACTGGATGGAAGTCATCCAGAGTTTTCTTCAAACACTACGCGAAGCAATTACAGGAAATAAAATTTCATGTGGTGGCGGCAGGCAGTGTTATAAAACCTACCGCTTGATACTGCAAAGAACAGTGCACTATTTGGGACTTATAGTGAAGGGTGTACATAATAGACTCGTAAGGCATATCATGTTGAGTATTGTGTTTAGTGATGACACTATAGACTGTTCTCTCTACACAGGTGACGTTAAGCATAATAGACTGACACCTGTGCCAGGCATACTTATATGCAGTGTTCCTAGTAACAACAGAATACATTGTGAAATTTTATATTTCCCTTAGAGTGGCTAATGTTTCCTTTTCAGGTGAAACTTATTTTAATTCTGTTATTACTGTTTATGCTTTTATGCAGAATTGTTCAGCGTAAAATGTAATTGAATACAACCATGATTTCTATTTTGTAATAAACAATAGAAGGAATCTTTGCGTCTCTTTCGCCTCAAATATTCTAGATTAAGAATAAAGTCAGAGCATCCTTGATTCTATTAATGTTTAAGAAAATATTGGGGAACTAAGGTTTCTACTGTTCCAAGCAAACAGGTAAGAACTGATTGTACTAAACTGTTTATCTTACTGAGTTAAGGTTTCCTACACGTATATAAACCTGTCTGTCACTTTATAACCAGACTCGGGAGGTATCAGTAACCTATACAGATCTATACCATCTAAGTACAAACTATGCTTTACGTATATGAGGACACTAATATATAAACTGTTTGCTAGACTGTTCCTTGAACTCACAATCCTCGGGTTTGTTTCCTAGAGTCTACCCGGACTCTTCCCTGTAGGGGACAGGAAGAGCTGACATATTTTATGATCAGTTGATTGATGTATAACGGTAACATCAAGTGTCTCTAGGTCGAGAAGATCAAATAGGAAATAGTTATTTCGAGATAAACGGCACTATTGAAAATCCACAAATACATTAATGCTTTGGTAAACTTCCATCAGGACGACATGGCCTGAGCCCAAAAAACGGATTTTGAGCGAAGCAAAAAATCAATTTTTGGGTGAGGTAGCCATGTCGTCCTGATGGACCCACCCT
>NC_090727.1:124144083-124164083 GCF_036898095.1 Palaemon carinicauda | reverse complement strand
AGCTGACCAAAAACAAAACAAAACTATTATCAGTATTATCACCATCAGGGCTACAACTCTAATGGGAGCAGCAGAACGGCACAAGCCCTAGAGCTCCCTAAACAGGGAAAGTAGTCAAGTTTAAAAAGGGAATATAATTATCAAATAAACTATAAATAGATCATAAAGAAAGAGAATTATATCAGGATAAGTAAATAAGTATAATCGTTGAAGTATATCACTTGTATATAAACTATGAAAGGAGATATGTTAATCTATTTAATATAAAACATTTGTTGCAATTAGTTTGAACTTCTGAAGTTCCTCTGATTCAACCGCTAGATTAGGAAGATCATTATAGTAAACGAATCTTATACATTATTTGCTATTAAGTTTCAAATGACTTGGGTATATAAAAAATAAACAGGGACATTCTTACCGTCAGGATTTTCCTCAAACAATTTCCACTTCAAAGTCCCAATGTCTTTTTTCCTAATTTTGAAAGGGTGATTCCTGCTTCAAAATAAGTCTATAAATTCCATTTCCTACACGATGATGTAGATGCCAACCAATCAATGAATATAACAAGATATTAGGTGCACTAAAACACGGTCTCAAAGCAACTGTTGACTATTAAGAAACAGCGAGTTACCTACTCAGCTAAGAAAAAATGAGTTGTCAAGTAGTGTATAAGTGTAAATCAAGTATTAATGAATTTGGAAAGATCTTTCTGGAATTAAGGATTTGATAGATGTAAATGGAGCAGGAGTGAGATGTTTTCTTAGCTGATAGGAAAGGTGGGTGGAAGAAGAGCGAGGACAATTAGCTAACTACCCATGTAGGGACTAGTTTGTAAAGTCAAGTATTAGGAGAACGTTTTGCCTGTAGGAATACACTGATATTTTTTCGATTAAAAAAACAATGATAATGCACTTTTATTTATCTAATCACAATAGTAATTCTTTATAAAGTAATTACTGATTTATGTTAGTATTATCTTATTTTAATCCTCTGGCAAAGGGCCTCAATGAATTCACGCCATATCTCTTTCCTGTGCCATATCTCTAAGCCCAACCGAACTCTCAGATCCAACCTCCAATTTATCATCAGCCACGTTTCTCTTGGTCTACCAAGCCTCCTCTTCTGCCCAGCGGTTTCCATTCAGGTATATCATGGACTAACTCAACTTAACTTCTTAAAATATGTCCCATCCATCTCCGTCTTGATAATCTATAGTCAATTCTTTTTAGTGAGGCAGATTTGCACCGACTCGTAGGGGTGCCCTTTTAGCTCGGAACAGTTTCCTGATAGCTGATTGGTTGAACAAGATAACTCTGACCAATCAGAGAGCAGGAAACCTTTCTGAGCTAAAAGGGCACCGCTGCGAGTTGGTGCAAATACGCCTCATTAAAATACATTGAGTAAAACTATATTGGTCATATTGGGCACCAATGCCACCTCACGAACTGCTGCATTTGTTATGTGCTGCTGGCATTTGATTCCAAAAATCCTTCTCAGTGATTTATTCATAAAGGCAAGATATTTTGCATCTGTTGTTACAGTGCTATATCATGACTGGTGACCATGATTTAATATCAATCTTGTCGTTCAATTAGTTCATTATACATGTTGCATAAGATTTTTCATAGTTCTGACCGTCCTTTACATTCAGATCTTCCTGGACAGTTCCATCCTTTTTGTAATACTAGGCATGCTGTTAATTCTATTAGTCAGGCCTTCTGCATCATGAGGCTCAAAACTAAACAATATTCTAGAAGTTTTATTCCAGATGTGACCAAGTTGTGGAATGATCTTCCTAATCGGGTAGTTGAATCAGTAGAACTTATAAAGTTCAAAGTTGCAGCAAATGTTTTCATGTTGAACAGGATGACATAAATCTTTTTATAGTTATATAAGAATTATCTGCTATGTTGTTAATGGTTTTTTTTTTAATATTTTATTCTAAATTTTCATAACCTCTTATATAGTTTATTTATTTCCTTGTTCCATTTCCTCTCGGGGATATTTTTCCCTATTGCAGCCCTTGGGCTTATAGCATCTTGCTTTTCCAACTAGGGTTGTAGCTTGGCTAATAATAATAATAATAATAATAATAATAATAATAAGAGACTTATCAATTCCTACTTCATAAAGATAAAAAAAATAGGGAAACAAAATCATTTTTCTTATATCCTATTTTTTCCCACAAATCAGTATTATAAGGAATTGAAGGATAAAAATAAAGCATAAATATAATCTTTTATTGATCAGTGATGTTTCTCATTTGTGATGAAAACAATAACGAAACTTGATAAAGAGAATAACTCATTAAAATATAGTGATAACCAGACCAAATGAAATGATAAAATTAAACAGGCTAAAATGATTGTAAAATTAAATATTCTTGAACACTGCAACATGCATCAACATATTTTTGTCTTTACATTGATCTAGGCCTAACTATAAAATAAATTTGAATTGGCTGGTATGCCAGTTAAATGGTATACTTAGACCTGATTATAAATATAAAACAATTTTAAACCTATATCATTGGCAGCCCGTAAGTGGGATAATCTTGTGAAAGTGGCAGATCAGGAACACAGAGGACGGACAGGATGATTATGTGTTGGAGCAGCATGACGACCGAGGCTGGAGTCGGAAGCTCAGTTGAGGGGCACCACAAAGAAGACAAGGCCTCCCTAAACCCAGTACCTCTTCTGTCCTAGAAAAATTGGAGCAGCATGAGGACCGAGGCTGGAATCCAAAGCTCAGTTGTGGGGTGCCGCAAAGAAGACAAGGCCTCCCTAAACCCAGTTCCTCTTCTGTCCTAGAAAAATTTCTTTTTTCTTATTGTAGGTCCTATAGCGACTTAATCCTTTTAAAAACTTCAGAAACAAAATACATGACCGCAGTCCACTATCTTGATTTCCTTGAAATTTGGATAAAGCATGATGGCATCTTTCAACACTTGGAGCCCTTCCTCCACCACCCCTAAGCGATCTCGAGGCGTCCATGTGGATTTTTCTTTAAGGAAAATGTAAAATCGCGAAACATCTTCGCAGTTTGGGTTTTGCTCGAACCAACCTCTTACTTCTCCCTCCCTTGCTTGTGTACTCTTATATATATCCTTCTCACTTTCCCTCTCCCAGTCCACCCCTAACAACACTGGTCTAGCTGTAGTTCCGTCTTCCACTACATAATCTCCAAATCCAACATTTTCACCAGGTTCCCCCAGCTTCCCTATACCAAAGATCGATGAGTTGGCGTAAGAGGGTCCCAGATCTCCTGCACACATATGGAGGAAATTGAGGGCCAGATTACCCTCATCTATTACTTTAATAATCATTCTTCCGAGGAATCTGCCGTCAGTTCCTAGATCCAGGAACACCCTTCGCGAGGTCTTTGGCATCAGGGATTCAAACTGTCGTTCAAGATGATAATGAAAATGATAATGATAATGGTAAAAGTGATGTTAATAGAATATATTGCAAAAATGGGTGCTAGTACAGCTTGTATTCTACAATACTTTTAATAGTATACTATGATATGTTTCCTACCATAATATGTAAGAGTAACTTATATCCTATCAAATTCTAATCAGAAATGACATTAGAGAAAAGTGATATAACCTATAGTTAAATATGATACTTAAATAGTAACTCACACAGGTGGTATTTGCAGCGCATCCATGCGCCACTTGCCAGAACAGAGGAGCAACGAGATAATAATCAATTGCAAGCGAAGCGTACCAGGTCGGAGCAAAGATCATTTGATAAATTCTAGGTAATTATGATACTTTAATTTTTACTAGTAATTGATTCAAGTCTTTCAAAGTTGAGTCAACTAGTAAGTGATCTTAAAATTCTTTTAAACTCGCGAGTCTTTAATTAGAGGTTAGGATATAAGCTGCATTAGCTTGTCAAAACGGTAGGAAAAGAAAATTTGAGCAGAATGTAAAGTATATTAGCACCCAAAAATTCCTTATAGGTAGCCTTTGATCTTGTTCAACTTACTTTCAGTTAATTTATCCATGATTTTGTGATCACAAAATTTAAGCTAACATACACAAACCTCCCTCTTATCAACTCAAACACATGACATTGGCACAAACTTACATTTATAGTACAACTGGTTACTTGTGTATCTCCTTCCTCAAGATGACTCATAAAGACTCTGTTCTTAGAGCCAATCTTAAGAGTACCAATTCTATGTCGGCCCTCCAACGGCTTCACAGTTAACACCTTAGGAAGGTCTTCTTCAACTATTCTATTTATTTCCTCTGCAACATTTCTTAGACTTGTTTGCATTTCTATAATTTCCTGTTGGAAATATCAAAGAGCACAGGTTACAGAGAATATAAAAAAGTTAGCATTTGCAGTACAGAAGTGAATAGATAATTATTAATATTAGGCCTACTATGGTTTATATGGCTTGAAATGTGAAATACAGAAAATTTGATAATTAAACATTCAGAAAAAAATGTATAACAGAGGTGGAGAAAACTAAAAGTTGATCAGAAATGCTAGATCGTCATGAAAAAATCCTTTGATGAGAGCGTTATTTCAATGTTTAGGTAACAATTTGAAACTGCAATATGCCACAAAAAGTCATAAAATTAAAAATGGCCCTATCCCATATCTTAGGTTAATAGAATACAAGAGACAGAAGTCACCTTCACAATATCACCAGTTTTTTGCTCGTTCTCCTGAAGAAGCTCTTTGATTTCCAATACTTCTGCCTGAACATTATGTAGATCATCTATTGAATTATCCATAATGGCTCCAGCTGAAGTAAAGTCTTCTGCCGCTTTCAGACTAGCATCATAGCCTTTAAATCGTCTTACATCTTCATCTATAACATCACAATTCTTCTTCAGCTGTTTGATGTTTTCATCAATCGTATACAGAATATCTTTATTAAAAGTTTCTATCTCATTCAGCTTCTCTTTGAGTCCAACGATTACTTTGTTAGCTTGAAGGATGTCACTGTTCATCCTCATAAGGATAGAAATATCATGCATCATTTGAGACATTATTTCATTGCAGTTAGCAATGGGTTTCGTAAAAAAATTTTCTCTTGAATCATTATCAAAATTTCCAAATGACATCCCTGGTCCCCTGGAAGAAATCTTTGGTTCTATATGAAAGGACAAAAATTGCTTAGCAGCTTCTAAGACAGTTCTGTTGAACACCAAGTCATTGGTTGAACTGGCTGTGAATTCTTCTCTGCAGAAAGGACAAGCTTTGGTCTGGTTTGAGATAATCTCCTCGATGCATCGGCAACAAAATGTGTGGGAACAAGGAAGAATCTTGGGGCAATGTTCTTCACTGAATGGATTGGTGCAAACCCCACACTCGAGGACACTCGATTCCTGTAAAAGACATAAAAATCCCAAATATGTATGTATGTATGTATGCATGTATGTGTGTGTTTATATATATATATATATATATATATATATATATATATATATATATATATATATATATATATATTAATATACATCTATATATATACACATCTATAAATATACATCTATATATATATATATATATATATATATATATATATATATATATATATATATTAATATACATCTATATATATACATATATATATATATATATATATATATATATATATATATATATATATACACCTATAAATATACATATATATATATATATATATATATGATAAATGTTTGCACATTCAGACGTGTTTTTCATATTCAAATAAGCCATATATTTTTGATACATTAATGTCTGGATTCTCTTAATGACCTCGGGATCAGAGCCCTAGGCAAAATCACACAAAGACAAGAGCTTGTGACCGGCCGGGAATCGAACCCTGGTCTCTACAAGTTTGCCGGACAAGGGTTCAATTCCCGGTTGGTCACAAGCTCTTGTCTTTGTGGGATTTCGCCTGGGGCTCTGATCCCGAGGTCGTTAAGAGAATCCAGACACTAATGTATCAAAAATATATGGCTTATTTTCTAACATACATACCACGTTCCAACAGTAGATTATTCTAACTTCGGTGTTTCCCAACTAAAGATTTCCCTCCCCCAACTGGCCATATCCCCCGAACCCCCCCCCCCCCTTCTTAAGTGCGCAACATTGACCGCTCGTTATTCCAAACATGCCTTAGAGGGATGCTACACGCCACCTTACAAGTCGCCATTAACCATTCTGTTCTGGTTCCAAGGAAAAGGGGCATATGATTGCTGGGTCTATAGCGGGGATGGATGGGGGGCGATTACATTATTGAGACGTGGTAAGTATATTAAATAAAATAAAATTTTCTTAAAAAAATTGTCATTTGCTCCAACACGAATCCTTACAATGTCCTAATGATAGGAGCCTCAGAATTAGGAGGCAGGGAAATAGACCATTTAAGAGGTGAGAGAGCTGCAGAGTGGGGTTCAGGCCTGTCAGGGAAAAGCAAAAGGGTATTAAGCAAAGTAGGTTAACTAGGTAACACTCATCCAGGGGACATCTTTCCATGGCAGGCTAAGGGGATAGGGGTTGCGATGCTCTACCCCTCGCCATCCCATGCGGACTGTAACGCTCTGTAGCTGCCCTTAGATCCTCTGCTGGGTGACCATAACGGGAGCGAGCTTGAACCCCTTCTGGGACTTGTGGGAGCAGTCTTTAAGGTAGTGGGCAGTGAAAGTTGACAGTCTCGTACATATACCTGCCCTCAGCAGCTGGCCAACCGCCACGTTCCTCTCAAAGGCCAACGAGGTGGCGATGCCCCGGATGTTGTGAGGCTTCACGGACCTGGGGGAGGCTTTCCCCTTCATCAGGTACGCCCTTTGAATCGTCTCCCGGAGCAAGAAGATCGTATTCTTCGAGACTGCCTTCTTTACTCTGCCCGTCATCAAGAACAGTCTCCTGATAGCTGGTCGGAGGGCGGAGGTACTCGAGAGATATTTCTGCACCGCCCTCACTGGGCAATCTTTCCTGGGAATAGCCCGGATAGATAACTCTTTGAAGCGGGGTTATCTACTGCCGGGTTCTGCCTCTTCGCCACAAAGGAGGGAACGAATTTGAAGAACAACTCCTTCCACCCGTGAGAGAGGGAGACCTCAGCTAAGAGCCTGTGGAGTTCGCCCACCCTCTTGGCTGGGGACAGGCTGAGGAAGAACACCCTCTTTAGGGTCAATTCCTTGTCAGTAATTTGTCTCAGACGCTTGAATCCGGGATTCTTCAAGGAGTCGAGGAATTTTGGTAATGTCCCGGGAGGGTGCATTGATGGGCTGGACTGCTCGAACCCTTTTATCAGCATCGAGAGGCGCTTGGAGGCTCTTAGGTTCAAGCCCTTGAGAAGGAATACCTGGCCCAGGGCCACTCGGAATCCCTTTACTGCTGGTACTGACATGCATCAGTCAAATCGAAGGTGTACTAGGAATTCCGCCATGACCAGGATTGAGGCCTTGAGGGACTGAACGTCCTCTTTGTCGCAGCATTTGCCAAAGGTTGTCCATGTTGCCTGGTATATGGCTCTCGAGGATTGCCTTTGATTCGAGGTCATCTGTGTGGCTGCTCTCTTCTCAGCAAACTCAGGATAGTCTCCACGCGTGAAGGGAGAGGTTTTGGAGGCCTTCGTGGAAATTCTGGAAGTAAGGTGGTCTTAGTAGGTCTCGTCGTAGAAGCAGGGGCCACAGGGGTTCCATTGCCAAGGACCTCAGGTCCGTGAACTACTCCTTTATGGGCCACCATGGGGCTATCAGGATCATCTTTGTCTGCTTTGCCCCTGAAGCCGGTTCAAGGTCTGTCGCAGAAGGGTAAATGGGGGGAAGGACTACTCGTCAAGGACATCCCACAGATGTTGGAACGGATCTTCCAGAGATGCTGCTGGGTCCGGCACTGGAAAAGAAAAGACCGGCAGCTCCACGTTCAGTTTTGTTGCGAAGAAGTCCAGGCAGTTCTCTAACAACACCCTTGCTACCACCAGATGACGGGACCATTCCCCGGTAACACTTGACCCTTCCTGCTGAGACCATCTGCGATTACGTTCCTTTTTCCCGGGATGTACCTGGCCATCAGAGAGATGGCATTGACCTCAGCATAGGATAAGATTGTTACCGCTAGGATGTGGATCCGGTGGGGGTGCAGGCCGCCCTGTTTCTTGACCTGTGCGACGATGGTGGCATTGTCACTCATCAGGGCCACCCTTCTCCCCACTAATGATCTTCCCAAGACACCGAGAGCGTTCTGTCCTGCCAACAGCTCAAGTTCATTTATATGGAGGGTCTGCTCTTCAAGGCCCAACGGCCTTCGGCCATTCTGTCTGGGCTCCCAATCCCTCCCCGGATGCGTCCGTGAACAGTAGTAATTCCGGAGGAGGATCCAGTAGTGATACCCCCGCTCAGGTGTTCCTTAGGTCCAACCACCACTGGATTGCCTCCCTGCTTGACTGGGATGGGGGAAGCTTTGATGATGGACACTGGATTGCTAGGCCCTGTATCTCTTTCAGGTCGCACTGGGCTGGTCGTAGCATCAACCTTCCCTTGGGCACGAGCTTCTCCAGGGACACCAGGTGGCCTACCAATCTCTGCCACTCTTGTAACGATGCCGATTTCTGCCTGATGAAAGGCTTCGCCATGCTTTCCAGATTCCTGATCCTCTACTTCATCAGGAAGGCTCTGGCTTGTACAGAGCATATTTCCGTGCCCAGGTACACTGTCCTCGTGGATAGAGAGGGTTTCAATTTCACCCAGTTGAACGCCACGCCCAGTTCCGTGCAGATGAACACTCTCGTCCCTTTGCTCGGACAACTGCTCCCTGGACTCCGAGAGGAGTAACCAGTCGTCGAGATATCTCAACAGTCTTATCCCTTTCTTGTGGGCCCACTAGGAGATCAGGAAAAAGATTCTTGTGAAGACCTGAGGCACGGTCAACAGGCCAAAGCAGAGAGTGAGGAACTGGAAGATTTCTTCTCCCCACTTGAACCTGAGGAACTTCCTACTGGATGGGTGCACTGGGATCTGGAAATATGCATCTTTTGAGGTCTAGGGATAGCATGATGTCCACTTCCTTGATAGCTGCTAGGACCGTTCTGGCCGTTTCCATCTTGAACGTGCTCTTGGCTACAAAAAGGTTGAAGGCTGAAAGATCTATGACTGGACGCCATCTACCTGACGCCTTCTTCACCAGGAACAGACGGCTGAAGAAGCCCGGCTAGTAAGGGGGCCCCGCCTGAATGGCCCTTTTTAATAGGCTTTCCAACGTGTCTCTAACTTGGGGTGTAGGGAGGAGATCTCGAGTCCCGATATCAAAGGAGTGGGGCCCTTGAAGGGGATACAGTAACCTTCCCTCAACTTGAACCTTCCAATGATCTGCCCCTTCCTTTGCCCAATTTCTCCACCGTGAATTGAGGCATCCCCCTACCCCTGGAGTGCACTGGGGAGAGGAGCCTAGTCCACTACCTCCGTTTAGAGAAGCAGCCGTTAAGTGCCCTTCAGTTGGCAGGGGCTCTGAGTTTACTGCCTCCCGAGGCTGGTCTCTGTTCTCCTGAGGGAAGCTGCGTCGGAGGGCCAAACGTGAAGAGAAAGAGGCATTGGAGGGTGCCCACCTCACTGGGCCCTGGCCCTGCTATGTTCACGAGGCACGTATAGGGGAAGTGACGACAAAGCCGACAAAGATATGGAAGCCCTGTGGAGCATCACGTCGTGACTCTCTTTCCTCTGTTACTCTAGTGCCTCTAAGAGGCCTCAGCTCACTGTCCAGGAGTTGCTTTGGCAACCTATAGAGGATGACATCCCTCCTGCGTAGGAACCTGTTCGATGCCGCAATGTAAGACTGGCCCTCCAAGATGGCCGAGAACTCCAAAAACTGTTCTCTCCCTGGGCAGGCCAAAACATTATTTTCCAAGGTGAAGGAAACTAGTGCCGTGGCCCAGAGGTCCAACCCCAGAGCCTCCTCCCCAGCAGCCACTTCCATGGCTGTCACCTCCTGAACCGTAAAATCCACAGCCACCCCTGCCAGTCTATCCTTGATGGAGCCGGAAGCCAGGGATGCCAAGTTCCTTTCCGAAGAGTGATGTCCCTGGGAGGTTCCCTCCGGAGTGTAGAGGCGCCTGTGCTTTACCAACGGAAAGGATAAAAGCTTCGGTGTGACGGGGTGGCCTGTTCGGCCGTTTTAGCTCCATGGTGGTGGCGGTGATTCTCCTAAGACACGCTGTCCGGCAAGAGAGGAAGGACCAGGGAGCGCCTTGCCCCCCTAGGGTCTCCAAACCAGCGTTCCAGACCAGTGTCGTGGGGTCGAACCTGCATCGGAGGGGGCTCGGACAACTCGCCGAGTCTTCTAATCAAACCCAACACCCTCTGGAAGGACAACACTTCCTCTACCACCTTGTCCTCCTGGTGGTCTCGAGACCCCATCTCTAAGAATCCCTCACTGGTTACGTGAGCCCCACTTAAGGCATCCTACTATGAGTCTGGGGATATTGCATCCCGGAGGTCCGATCTCCCTTCCGAGGGAGTTCTGTGGCGGCCCCCTTCTCTTCGGCTCCTCATCGGCGCTGGGGCAAGGTCCGGGGACCCAGAGCCGTAGGACTGAGTCCTAGAAGGGTGGTAGCCTTTCATGGGATCATCCGCTCTCCCCGATGCTCTTCACCCGGGGGAGGGTATATGGTGCCGTCCAACAGGTAAAGATCCTCCCGAGAGGTCTGGAGAACCGGGTCTGAGGTTCCCCTCCCCACGAAAGGGGTACCTGAAGAAGCCTCTTGCTCCCACAAGGTCACATTGGCTGCTGAGCGGAAGATAATGCTGCCGCCCTGAGAGCGCAGGGAGTCTCCTCTACCCGCGGAGGGCAGAGGAGCCGGTCACAGCCCATAAGGCTGGAACAGGAAGAGGGTTGGCGGTTCTGAAGACCTATAGGGTCTGATTGCCCTCGCCATGCCATCGGTGGAAGAGCGGACTGGGCCACGTGGCTACCACAAGGAGCCTCTGAGCAGGGATAAGGGTCATCTGCTGAACAAGCCACAGTTAGGCATTACTGCCTGTAATGTTCCATAACCTTCTCTGTGGACCTCCCGGCGAAAGGAAGGTCAGGAAGATGGTCCTGCTGTCTGTCTTGTAGGGACAGTGACTCCTGGGTGGGGTGGGGGGGGGGGCGAACACGAGAACCTCTCTCTGACCCAAGAGGACCTTCCTCCACTACTGCGGGTAACACAGGAGACAGAGAGTGGCGTGCAACATTCAGCACGGACTTACCGGCTGACAAAGGATGAGAACTACTGCCCTTTCTCAAGGGTGACTTTTCCTTCTTGACCACCTTCTTGTTTTCCGTGGCCATCTTGTCCCATTGGGCATCGCTCGAGCCCCCACACTCATCACACGTCGTTCCTGGAGCGCACATGGCCCCGGCACGAGGTACATAACACGTGGGGATCGACCTGCATGTGCGACAAAAAAGCTGCACACAGCTTTCCACTAACACCTGGGCAATGACGTTACACTCACACAGATTTCATAATGGAAATCGAGGACCAGGAGATCCACAGGAGAAACACGCAATAAACACAGGAAAACTCTGACGAACACAAGTGAAACATTTTGAGCGTGAGCACGATCAGAGTAAGAATGGTTATAGCGACCTGGAAGGTCGACTGTAGCATCCTTCTAGGGCAAGCTGGGAAAAACAAGAGGTCAGGGTCGCGCATGTGAGAAGGGGGGGTTTGGGAAGTATGGCCTACGGGGGGTGGGGGGGTTTATCTCCATTATAGGGACGTGGTAAGGATTAGTGTTGGATCAAATACATACAATATATATATATATATATATATATATATATATATATATATATATATATATATATATATATATATACACAAACACTCATATATATATATATATATATATCCATATATATATATCCATATATATATATCCATATATATATATCCATATATATATACATATATATATATCCATATATATAATATATATAAATATAATATATATATAATATGACATTCGAAGATAATTTGTATTTTTCCTAACCATACAAACCTTAGCTATTTACAGAGGGTTTACCTTTTAGCGCAGCTGAAATGACGAGCCAATAGTTTTAACGAGGGTTAATTACCCCCGGGTGACTTGTTTCACTTCACTTAGAGGTAGGACTTGACTTGGGGGTCAGGGATGGCGGGCATATATGTGTAAATAGCTAAGGTTTGTATGGTTAGGAAAAATACAAATTATCTTCGAATTTTTCATTTGTTCTGTAACCGAAATGCAAACCACGCTATTTACAGAGGGTGACTTACCTCTTAGGAAGGGTGGAAAGTCCCCAGCCTTACTGACTTCGGCTTGCCCGGGGGCTCGATCCCTCAGTGAGCAGCACTAGAGAGAGGGAGCCCCTGTACCTCACAAGTTCCTAGCATCGCTAGGAACGAGTGGCCTACATAAGCAGTGTGAGGAGGAGAGTGTGACTCGTCCTATGAAGTTGACCTTGAGACCTTCAGATAGGAATTCTAGGATAGGACGTTCCCCATACCACCTCGTCAGGGTATGGGAGACGCAACAGTATTAAGCTTAATACTAGGAGCACAAAGAAGCATGGGTTACCTGCAGAGGTCGAGGTCAGCTATGCGAGGACCAGGATGCTGCTTCCCCAAGAGAGGGGAGAATGAAGAAAGAGGTAAGGGTCAGACATACTCTTTCATTCACGCAGACTAAGACCGGGTAACAACGCCCTCAACCTACTGCTACTTGTCCAAAAAGGAGCCTGAGGTTAGACCAGCTATTGTGTAGCCACCACAGGGCCGATAGAAAACGTATCGAGGCTCCTGTGGGTCACGTCTTGCAGGTAGTGGGCTGTGAAGGTCGTTTGACGCTTCCAGACCCCAGCTTGAAGTACCTGCGTCACAGAGAAGTTTCTCTTGAAGGCCAGGGATGTAGCAATACCCCTGACATCGTGGGCCCGAGGGCGACGTGACGGAGGAGGGTCAGGATTCAGGGCATGGTGGATAACCCTTCGAATCTAAGCTGAGATGGTGTTCCTGGTGACCCTCCTCTTAGTCCTGCCTGTGCTCACAAACAAAACAAAGCTCGCACATGAGGACGGACTGCAGCCGTTCTCTTCAAGTAGTGCCTCAGACACCTCACTGGACATAGTAGCAGCTGGTCTGGGTCGTTTGTTACAGAACGGAGACTCACGATCCTGAAAGAGTCGAACCGAGGATCCGGCACTCCAGGATTCTGAGTCTTGGCAACAAACTCAGGGACGAACCTGAACGTTACCTACCCCCATCCCCTTGAATGGGCGATGTCGTACGAGAGACCATGAAGTTCACTAACTCGCTTGGCCGAAGCCAAGGCGAGTAGGAAGGCCGTCTTCCAAGACAGGTGGCGATCGGAGGCCTGGCGTAACGGCTCGAAGGGAGGTCTCTTAAGAGACCTGAGGACTCGAACCACGTTCCAAGGAGGGGTCTCACTTCCGACTGGGGGCAGGTAAGCTCATAGCTACGTATGAGTAAAGCGAGTTCTAGCGATGAAGAAATATCTACGCCCTACAATCTGAAGGCCAAGCTTAAGGCTGAGCGATAGCCTTTCACTGCCGAGACAGAAAGGCGCATTTCTTCTCGCAGATACACGAGGAAGTCCGCTGTTGCTGGAATAGTGGCATCGAGTGGAGAGATACCCCTTCCACGACACCAACCACAAAAGACTCTCCACTTTGCTTGGTAGACTCCCTCAGAAGACCTTCGCAGGTGCCGAGACATTCTCTCCACAACCTGTTGCGAAAAGCCTCTCTCCGCGAGGAGACGCTGGATAGTCTCCAGGCGTGAAGCCGAAGCGAGGCTACAGCCCTGTGAGGGACGCCGGAGTGGGGTTGTCTGAGAAGCTCGTGTCGTGGAGGAAGCTCCCTTGGGAGCTCCGTCAGGAGTTGCAGAAGGTCCGGAAACCATTCCGCGTGATGCCATAGCGGAGCTACCAGAGTCATCGAACAGTTGACCGATAGTCTGGTCCTGTTGAGCACCCTTCTCATCAGACAGAACGGTGGGAAGGCGTACACGTCGATGTTGTCCCACCGTTGCTGGAAAGCATCTTGCCAGAGTGCCTTGGGGTCCGGGACTGGGGAGCAGTACAGGGGCAGCTTGAAGTTCAAGGCTGTCGCGAACAAGTCCACAGTCGGGGAACCCCACAAAGTCAGGACTTTGTTGGCTATCTGAGGATCCAAAGACCACTCGGTACTCACTATCTGCGAAGCCCTGCTCAGACTGTCGGCGAGCACATTCCTCTTGCCAGGAATGAAGCGAGCTGATAGTGTTATCGAGTGGGTTTCGGTCCACCTCAGAGTCTCTACTGCAAGATGGGATAGCTGTTGCGAAAAAGTGCCTCCCTGCTTGTTGATATAAGCCACTACCGTGGTGTTGTCGCTCATCACCACCACGGAGTGACTCGCCAGGGACCGTTGGAACTGCTGAAGAGCCAGAAAGACGGCCTTCAATTCTAGCAGGTTGATGTGTAGGCACTTTTCTGATTCTGACCAAAGGCCTGAGGCCCTCTGGTTCAGAACGTGCGCCCCCCACCCTTCTTTTGACGCGTCCGAAAACAGAGTCAATTCCGGGGGGAGGACGAGAAGACTCACTCCCTTCCGCAGGTTCTAGTCGGCCAGCCACCACCGCAAGTCCGTCTGTTCCAGAGACCCCATTGGGATCAGAATGTCCGGGGAATCGGATCCTTGATTCCACCGGGACTTGAGCCGCCATTGAAGGGATCTCATCCTTAGGCGGCTGTTTGGAACCAGACGGGCCAGGGAGGATAGGTGGCCTAAGAGACGCAACCACGATTGGGCGGGGAGTTCTTTTCGCCTGAGGAAGGGTTCCGCCACCCTCCTCAGTCTTGCTATCCGGTCGTCTGATGGAAAGTCTTTGTGGAGATTGGTGTCTATTAGCATGCCTAGATAAACCAATCGTTGGGACGGCTGCAGAGAGGACTTCTCGAGGTTTACCACGATCCCCAGATCCTGGCAAAGATCCAGAAGCCTGTCTCGGTGCCGAAGAAGGGTCGACTCCGAGTCTGCTAGGATCAGCCAATCGTCCAGGTAACGAAGGAGACGAATGCCGTTCCTGTGCGCCCAAGATGAAATCAGGGTGAACACTCTGGTGAACACCTGAGGAGCTGTGGAGAGACCGAAACACAGCACCTTGAACTGGTAGATCTTGTTGTCTAGGCAAAATCTCAGGTACTTCCTGGAAGACGGATGGATTGGGATCTGGAAGTACACGTCCTTTAGATCCAGTGTGCACATGAAGTCTTGTGGTCTCACCGCAAGTCTGACCGTGTCTGCTGTCTCCATGCTGAACAGGGTTTGTTTGACAAACCTGTTCAGAGCTGAGAGATCAATGACGGGTCTCCAGCCTCCAGTAGCCTTCTCTACAAGAAAGAGTCGACTGAAGAAGCCTGGGGAGCCGTCCACGACCTCCTGGAGAGCACCCTTCTCGAGCATGGTCTCGACTTCGGCCTGAAGGGCCAGCCCCTTTGCCGATCCCGTGGCATAGGAGCTCAACGACACTGGATTCGCTGTCAGGGGAGGTTGAGATGTTGTGAACGGGACGCGATAGCCTTGGCCGATCACTGAGACCGTCCAAGCATCGGCCCCGTGTTGCTGCCACCTGCCTACGCAACGCTGAAGGCATCCCCCCACAGGTGGACATGCAGGGGGACTGCCACCCCTAGGGCTTGCGGCCGCGGCCGCCACCCCTAGGAGTCTTGCCTCCCCTGGAGGACTTACCGCCCCTCTTGACTTTGGCTGGAAAGGGCTGGGGCTTAGACACCACCTTCTTAGCTGCCGGTGCCTGTTTGGGAGCCTTACGAGGCTGTTGCTGCTGTTGTGGCGGGGCTGGAGGCTTATAGGGCCGAGTTGTAAGGGCCCTATGGAGGAGGGAGTCCGTGCTGGATTTCCTCCACCTCTCAGCCTTTCGCTCCATGTCTTGAGGCTCAAACAGGTTCTCCCCCAGAAGGGAAGCATGTCGGAGCCTACACACATCCACGGCGGGGACCTTCGGATGTAATCTCTCGGACACAGCATCGCGACGTTTCAACACCTAGTTGGCCCACAGGGTGGTAACCTGGTGCGCCAAAAACTCGATGGAGCGGGTGCCCGAGAGCAAGAAGGTCTCTAGGGCCTTCCTATTGGTCTCCTTGGACAAGTTCTCCGATTGCAATAGGATGCCCAGAGATCCTAGCCAAAAGTCCAGCCACGAAGTGGCCTGCATGGCACACTTAGCGACCTTCTCGTGGCTAAGGATCTCTGCCGCCGAGAACGACACCTGCCGGGCAGAGAGTTTCTCAAGGGGAACTCCTTCACCAGCTCCTCCACAGAGTGATGGAGAGGAAGAGCGAGGTTGTGCTCACCCAGGATCTCGAAATACCTCCTCTGCTGAAGACGAGGAGGAGGGATGAGCTTGTTCCCGGCAGTGGAACGACTGGAGGAGGCAAGAAGTGTGAGCTGAGCGTTGGCCCTAGCCCTGGCACTCTTCAGCCCCCGAGACCAGGGCAGAGCCGCACTGGTCTTAGGGGCCTTCCGAACGTCAAACACTTCATCCAAAATCGTGTCTTTGCCTACACGGGGGGCGATGACTGGATCCATAAGCCCGTTAAGTTGCCTTATCAGGCTTAGGACCTGCCAGAAGGCATGTTCGGATTCTTGCTGTTCTCCTCCCTGCGGGCTGGCAGCTAAGTCTCCTACCCCAGGGATCTCTTCCTGGGGTGACACGTGGACATTCCCCTGGGTAGTCGTGGGTTCCTGACGAATCCTTGAAGAGGATTTAGGGACGGTCTTGGAGTCCTTGGATTCCCTCCTGGGAGGGATACAGGATCCCAACAACGAGGTTCGAGGGGCCCCTTCCTCACGAGACGATTCTCCTGCAAGAAGCGAAGTCTCCCCCCCTGGTGCCGAGGGGAAGACTACCGCCCCACTGGACTCACCTGAGGACGGAAAGGCCTCGTCCACGGGAGAAGGAGAGAGCACTCGTGCAGGAGAAGGGACCTTCGCGACCGACCTCTTGGGAACCAACTTCGCCCTGGGGGAAGTCACCACGAAGTCCACTCCTCTCTTTCTCTTCAGCGTAGGAGAGACAGCCGTTGGTTTGTTACCCTGGCCGGCGAGTGCTGGTTTCATAACCCTCACTAACGCTCGTGCCAGAGGACCAAACCAAGTCTGTTGCTCCAAGGACACAGAGTCCGAAATCCTCGCTAAAGGGAAAGGGATCGGGCGATCCTTTGGAGTGGACACCACGGTACCTGCCTGAAAAGAAGGTGGGGAAGAATGATGTACTAACCTCTCCTCGTCCTGTACTACCAACCTGTGTTTGGGTGGAGGTGATCCCGAGAGCCGTCTAGGAGCACGCGTTCCTGCTGCTACCACCGGCTGCGGAATTCGCCGCGAACGATGGTAGCGCGAGGGCGAATGGTCGCGCGGGCGAGCGATCGCGCGAGCGCGCAGGTGGGCGGTCGGGCGGGCGCGCAGGCGGGCGGGCGCGCGGGCGCGCAGGCGGGCGGTCGCGCGGGCGCGCAGGCGGGCGGGCGCGCGGGCGCGCAGGCGGGCGGTCGCGCGGGCGCGCAGGCGGGCGGTCGCGCGGGCGCTCAGGCGGGCGGTCGCGCGGGCGGGCGGGCGCGCGGGCGGGCGGGCGCGCGGGCGGGCGGGCGCGCAGGCGGGCGGGCGCGCGGGCGCGCAGGCGCGCAGGCGGGCGGTCGCGCGGGTGCGCAGGCGAGTGGGCGCGAGGGTGGGCAGGTAAATGAACGTGTGTCCGAGGCGACGAATGCAAGCGTTGGCGCGACGGCGAGGAAACGCGCTGCCGCGAGGGTGAGGAAGACCGCTGGTGATGTAGATCCACAGGCGATCGATGATGAGCTGGTGAGTGCGGTCGCTCGGGTTGGCGATGGCGCGATGTGGCATGTCGACGCGTTGGCGAGCGATGGCGAGCAGCATGCGCAGGTGAATGACCGCGCAATGGCAAGCGATGGCGAGCAGCATGCGCAGGTGAATGACCGCGTGATGGGGAGCGATGGTGATCAGCATGCGCAGGAGGGCGATCGTGCAATGGCGAGCGATGGCGAGCAGCATGCGCAGGAGGGCGATCGCGTGATGGCGAGCGATGGCGAGCAGCATGCGCAGGTGGGCGATTGCGAGATGGGGTGCGATGGTGATCAGCATGCACAGGAGGGCGATCGTGCAATGTCGAGCGATGGCGAGCAGCATGCGCAGGAGGGCGATCGCGTGATGGGTGCTAGAAGCTGGCGAACCATGTTCATTCAGGAGCGTTGGAGAACGTTGGCGCGCCGGCTGTCGCTGTTGAATAGGCGATACTAAGATCGCCTGTGCGCGCTGGCAAGCAGGTGAACGCTGGCGAGGAGGTAATCGCTGGCGCGTAGGTGATCGCTGGCGAGCCGGAGATCGCTGGCGAGCAGAAGGTCGACGCGTGTCATGTGAAAGGACAGGTGGCGCGGCAGGTGGTGCGGTGCGTTCACGAGCAGGAACTGGAAGATCGCTGGCGCGTTGCCGAACATGTGTTTTTGACACGCGCAGCACGATGTTGCGTAGCCACATCACAAGGCAGATGGTGAGCAGGGAGCTCAGCAGGAACTATAGGGTGGTCAGAGACCGCAAGGCGATGGTCCTCAAATGAGCGCTGACGCTCCGAAGAGAGCTGATGAGCAGGAGAGCGCTGGCGAGGAGGGCGAACATCAGGAGATCGCCGACGAGCAGGTGAGCGTCGGCGAGCAGGAGAGTCTTGACGAGCAGGAGAGCGCTGAAGATCAGGAGAGCGCTGGCGAGCAGGAGAGCGCCTGTGCACTAGCACTGCTCGAGGAAGGGAAGGATCCCTTAGCCCCGAATGGACCGTTGCCCGTCGGGTGACGAGTTCTCCAGAAGGCGAAGATCTGGCAGGAGATGGTGAACGGTCTGCAGAGAGGTTCAAGGAAGGCGGAGCTGTAGGTTGAGGCTGACGAGGAGAGTCCCCCCCCCCGGAGGATGAAGACCCAAAAAGGCGCCTCTTAGTTCCCCTGTAAGGGGAAGGGAGGCCCTTGTGGCGTAGCGGACGGTGAGCCTTACGGCGGAGGCGGCCTCGGGGAAGATCGTCGGGACCATCGATCCTCCGAAGGGGAGTCTCCATCAAAGCACTTCCCTCAGAAGGAAGCTGAGCAGCAGCAGAGACCGAAGGACTCACTTCCCCCTTCGAAGGATGTACGGAAGGGGGAGGAGAGCCTTTACTACCATCATCCGCAACAGCACCTGCGGCGGATTGCCCAGCCACGTCGGAGGCCTCTGTCACCACGACGTCGACAATAGACGGAGGGTCTACCTCTGCTACCGCCGGCGACTGCTTAACAGCGGCCCCCAACGAGACAAGGTCAATTAAAGCGACCCTGGAGGGCAAGCCCTTAAGCCCCAGGGACGACCAAATCTGTAAAAGATCATCATTGGTTAAGGCATTATCAATAACCTCCCCCGGACGAGGAGGGGGAACCGCCTCGCTATGGGAGGCAACGCCCTCTCCCCCCACCGAAGGTCGGGAAACAGAACAAGGGCCTGCGCTCCCACTCGGCCGACTCTCCTTAGGATGCGGACGAGGGGGAGCTTCGGAGGAGGTTTGGGCGGCGGAAGAAGAGTCCAGAGAACCTTCCTCCTTCAAGGCTAACCCCGGAGGAGAACGGTCTCTCTTGGACTTCTTCTTACGCCGACGGCCAAACCTCTCCCACTGGGAGGCAGACCACTCCCTGCACTCACGGCACATGTTCTCCTGGTCACACCGTCAGCCACGACATTGAGGGCAGAGGGTGTGCGGATCCGTAGTTACGTCCGACATGAAAGTCCCACAAGGACGGCCGGCAACTCCAGGGCATGTATGCATTGTAGAGAAAAAAATAAAAAATAATGAAGGTCAACTTCCAACCAACACACATGCTGAAAAGAAAAAGCAGAAAATTAAAGGCTGTCACGAGGACGATGAGCAGACACGTCTGATCACCGCCAAGCCAAAAGTGAAGTGAAGCAAGTCACCAG